>NC_079135.1:78189305-78498358 GCF_945859705.1 Episyrphus balteatus | reverse complement strand
GTTAATAAAAACTTGTTGAGGGTCAAGGTTTTAAAACATTACATTCCAAGACTTTGACGCTTTGAATTGAACGCTTTGAATATACTCTTTCCTTTATCATATCATCATTTTTTTTCTAACTATTAAAAGCTTTTAAAAAAAGTTTAACTGCAGCTAATTTCAGTCTTGTTTAAGGATTTATAAAATATCAATAAAATATTTAACGTCATTATTTTTTGTAAACAATTTTCTTCTTAAATTTAATAATAAAAAGCATAGTCGAGTATTGTTTGTTTATTCAAGTGGCAAAAATAAAGTGGAGCATGTACGTAGTATATTCGTTGTGCATTTCGCTGTTATGTCAGAAGTAATAAAAGCCAGATTTCAACTGAATAAACAAATGATCGAACTACTGTAAATTTTAAAAGTTCAAACCAGGGTATTAAACCTTTAATTTAAAATACAAACATTACTCGGGGTTTGTTGTAACACTTTCAATATTATTGTTGTGACAACAACAATGTGATATATGTTTTTGTTCTATTTCATGAACTCTTTTATCTATTTAAATTTGTTCTGACATTTGAAATATTACAGATAAAGCAGTTAAAGACAGACAGTTCATTGACTTACATCCCAAACAATTGAAAACATTATGATTAAGTTTTTTCCAAATCATTTTTAGTAAACAGATTGCAGTTTAACTATATATATGGGTTCTATGCCAAAGTTATCTAAGTGAATTTTTACCGTTTTTCATTTAAGTCGATTTTCATAGTTGTTAAGTGTAGGTAACTCTTCAATATGCCATAAGCATGCTATTGAACTCCAGTCCCAAATATGTAGGTTAAATTGTCATTCAACACATTCTACGAAATTGTATTGATTTTTCAGCTAGCCACAATGTTTTGGCTTTTTTTTCTCAAAAAGACATTATGTACAGAAACTATCAAATTATTCACTTCAGATTATTAGATAAGACTTGAGTAGGTAAATACTGGTTAATATATTGTTTATAAACAAAAAGTAAGGGTAATAATGTTTTGTGTACTCCTCAATACGTGATTAATGGTGATTTCTTAACCAACGATTGCTCTTCAATAAGAATTTTGAAAGCTAAGTGTACTTTACATTAAGCTGTTGCAGTTTTTTTTTTCGTTTAAGATAAAAGAAAGACATTTGAATTCACCTGATTCGTCATTCATTCAAATAACTAGACCATTATGGAGTATGTAATAACCGGTTTACAGATATCACCTTGTCGAATTATGTCTGTATGTAGATACTTAAAAGACGAAACGGAAAAACTAAACGCCAGTACAGCAGTTGCATAACGTAATTGTGGAAATTAGCTGCCAAACAATATATTTAAACTTTTTATTTAATTTAAAAGTTTTTTTTTAAATAATCGCTTTTTTGGGATTTTTTGCAAAATAAAATAAAATAGCACATTTAAAAACTATCAGCAAAAATGATAGTCGGTTCAAGTAAACTTGATAATTAGAAAACCAGTTCTAGGTTAGAGCTTATCAGGTGGCAGCGGTGGTGCGATGCGTAGTGCGTCGGCCTCCTAATCGCTAGGTTTTGATCCAAAATTAATTGAACATCAGCGGTTTAGAACCACTTAAAGGAATCTGACGATCGGTTAGTTATAACTCCAGCCTATGAACTTGGTGGTAACACACACATAATTGTTCATTCAAAACCTTCAACATAAATTGATTTCACAGCATCACTGCGCGTATGTTAAAGTCTTACAAAAAACCCTTCACACCATATTGTTTTCTCCCCAAGAAAATACAGAACATAACGTACACTTTTCTGTGGGTTTGAAATAACTATTAAATCAATAAATAATTTCTGCTAAACAAACAGCGCATTCTATTGAAGGTGATAAGGTTACATAACATTTAATCAATGATTCAGATAGTTGTGATTGTTGACAATGCAATTTTTGTCTGAATTTTGTTTAGTAAATACATATTTAATTAATTTTATTATCATTTCAGCATCAAACGAACTGGTTTTTCTTAACTTCTATGCTGAGTGGTGTCGTTTTAGTAACATTCTTCAACCTGTATTCAATGAAGCCGCAGATAAGGTAAAAAAAGTTTCTTTTATTTAGTTTTCCTGTTTTAAGATAAAATACATTTTAACCGGTATAGGTACGAGAAGCATTCCCTGAAGCTGGAAAAGTTGTTCTTGGCAAAGTAGATTGCGACCGTGAAACAAGCATTGCATCACGTTTCCACATCACAAAATATCCAACACTTAAAATAGTACGCAATGGACAATTGACAAAGAGAGAATATCGTGGACAGAGATCAGCTGAAGCATTTTTGGAATTTGTCAAAAAACAATTGGAAGATCCAATCAAAGAATTCCATTCGCTAAAGGATCTAGAAAATCTCGATTCGAAAAAACGTATTGTTATTGGTTATTTCGATCGTCGTGATCAACCTGAATATAATACATTCCGAAGAGTTGCAACGAATCTTAAAGAAGACTGTCAATTCCATGTTGGCTTTGGAGATTCATCTAAAGCAATGCATCCTCCAGGTGAGACTTGTAACACTTTATTGCTATCAAAATAATTATTAACATAATTTATTTAATGCATGCATAACTTTTTTTTACTTCCTTTCAAAGAACAAAGTGAAGGAGAAACAAAACCTATAGGTAAATTAACTATCGTGATGTAACATCAGACCTCTTCTTAACCCTATTTAAACATTTCACTATATTTTGTTTCAATGTTCTTTAATATGTTGGTTATAATTTTGGTTTAAAATTTTGATACAAGTACATATATAAGTATATACATACAACAACCGGAAAAAGTATTTTGACAAAATGAACATTTTTCTTACTGATGAGAATAATCTGTAACGGTTAAACATAAAATAAGGAAGTTGACGGTTATTTAATAAGTATATTATGGTGAATCTCATGATGGTCAATGTCAGTCAAATAGTTGGTATTATGCTTCTAGGCTGCATTTTTTGTATAAAAAGTGCTAATTTTTGAGGGAAAAAAGTATCTTGACAAACGTTCTTTTTCAATGTTGGTAAGGTAAGGTAATGCATTTTACATGTATCAAGAACGTAAAAAACTGACAGACTTGTTAAGGCTCCGATTTGTAAAAAAGTGGGCAAAACGGCGGAACTTAACATTGAATTAAGTGCATCTTCTGTTGCAAGTCATAATTTCGGTGTGTCTGTTAAAAAAAACCTGTGGAGATGGGAAGATAAAACAGCATTTACGTTATAATACAAAAATTGAAAAAAAGTTGAATTCTCAAAGGGATATGTTGTTATGCTTTTCGCTTTTGGAACAAACTTGACCAAATTTTTACGGAGCTTTAACAGTTCCTTTGCGTTAAATGGATCATTGAGATAGAAATTTGTGGGAATGTGGTCCATAAAACTTTGTTTTTGAACGAAAGAAGCATACCAATATGTTTCTTTGAGAATTCAGTTTTTTTCAATTTTTGTTTTATGAAATAAATACTGTACTATCTTCCCATACATAATCAAAACTGTCTTCCTCGAGCTTCCTGCAAAGGGAACTTTTGCTAACAAAGTTTTTGATGAAAGAATGGCATTTCCAAATTCAGGGATTTTGGACTCAGTCCCCAATTTAAAGTGAATTCCTCAAAATGCGTCTGTTTTTTTTAGTGCATTTTTTCATTTTTTGTCCATTCGTGGTAAATTTTGCATAGTATAATTATATTTTTGTGTTTTAATATTTGGTAATTTATAGATTCCCGCGATAAATTCAGTTCTCCACAGGTTTTTTTTAACAGACACACCGAAATTATGACTTGCAACAGAAGATGCACTTTATTCAATGTTAAGTTCCGCCGTTTTGCCCACTTTTTTACAAATCGGAGCCTTAACAAGTCTGTCAGTTTTTTACGTTCTTGATACATGTAAAATGCATTACCTTACCTTACCAACATTGAAAAAGAACGTTTGTCAAAATACTTTTTTCCCTCAAAAATTAGCACTTTTTATACAAAAAATGCAGCCTCGAAGCATAATACCAACTATTTGACTGACATTGACCATCATGAGATTCACCATAATATACTTATTAAATAACCGTCAACTTCCTTATTTTATGTTTAACCGTTACAGATTTTTCTCATCAGTAAGAAAAATGTTCATTTTGTCAAAATACTTTTTCCGACCATTGTACAAGTATCGTATATTACGTTGAAACATTCACATTTCAAAAACGGAACTAATTTTTTGTGTTTGAGTTAGGCATTTCAATTCTTAACGTCGTTTTCCTTGCTTCAGCTTTTTAAGTACGGAGTACTCAAAATTAGCTACAAATTCTTTGTCAGATCACAACTTTTTGCACACGGGCTGCACCCACATTTACATTTGACTTTTGCTTTAGCGTTTATTGTTTTTAATTTTTGGCAATATTATTTTCATATAGAAAAATCACCCAAACACAATAACAAAACCATATCTACTCTCATTTATATTCTTCCATCACTTCAGAAAAAGGGTAAATTTGGAGTATACTAATCAGTGAAGTGAAGAAAACTTATATCAGTGGAACATCTGAAAGTTCAATACCATTTCTTAAATGATTTTATTTTTAAATCAGGTTGGAATGCCAAAATTAAACTACTTGTAATAGGCCGGAAATTGGATGGTTTACTGTATAATATCTACGTAGGAATAAATAAATAATATGCCAGGAAGGTACATTCTACAGAAATAATTACTACCTTCGACCTCATAGGCCCATTGTGATACTTCAAAAACTAGCGAGTTAGTAACCCCATAGTTGAACCACTCAAAGCTTTTAATGAATAGAGAGATTAATTTTTGTTGAAGTTTTAATTCAAACACTGTACTATTCTATAATACTTTGTTCTATAGATATTAAATAGTAGCCTTTGATATTTTTCTTGTTTGTCAAATTAATTTTCTTTAAATAAATTTTATTCTATTATTGTTCTCAATCAATCTGGACAAACTGTTAAAGAACAATATTAAAATTACAAGAAGAAATATTTTTTGTTGAAATGTCCATTGGAACTCCGTTGCCCTTAATTGAAAGACTCAAAGATCGCGAACATTTTGATACATGGCGTTTTGCCGTTCAAAATTATTTGGTACTAGAAGATTTATGGGATTGTGTTCTTGGCACCGAAAAAGACGAACAGAAGATTAAAAAGGCGAAAACCACAATAATTCTTTTGGTGGATCCCATTAACTATGTCCACATTAAAGACGCAAAAACAGCTAAAGATGTATGGGATTCATTAAACAATTCGTTTATAGATCGTGGATTGAGAAGAAAAATTAGTTTGCTAAGAATTCTTGCTTCAACATCATTGGATAATTGCGAATCCGTTGATGAGTATGTTAATACTATCATTTCAACTTCACATAAACTTCAAGAAATTGGCATGACGATTACAGAAGAGTGGATTGGAATACATCTTCTGGTAGGACTTCCAGAGAGATTCATGCCGATGATTATGCGTATTGAGTGGTCAGGCGCAGAAATTTCTAGTGACTTCGTGAAAAAGAAAATTTTTCAGGAAGTCTGTTTTGAACATGAATTTTCTAAAACGACAGATGGGTTAACGTCGTCAGCACTTAATGGAAATGTACATAAAAAATACAATAAAAATGAAAAATCAAAGAAAAAGATGAAATGTGTTCGATGTTTTACATGCAACAAATTTGGCCATTTATCGAAAGACTGTTCAGCGAACTCATTTATGTTCTGAATTTTGTACATTAATGGGTCTAAGAAGTACTTGAATTAAGTGGGGGTGTTAAGTTTTAATGCAATCACTGTACTATTCTATAATACTTTGTTCTATAGATATTGTATAGTAGCTTTTAATATTTTAATTGTTTGTTAAATTAATGTTCTTTAAATAAATTTTATTCTATTATTTGTGCTCAATCAATCTGAACGTATTTTCTTAAATCAATTCTGCTCTACATAGCTTTCCAATACTTTTTAGATGTCTATTTTAATTTTTCACTAGTATCTTCACGGATGAATTCTCCGAGCTAGAGTTTTCTTTTATTGCAAAGATGTTGTGAACAATAACGAAAAAAGCGTGTCGTACCCTTACTTTGGTCGATGTTTACCGACACTGTCGTACTTGGACGAAAAGCTTTGGAGTTGAGGTCACTTGAACTTTTAAATTGGATGATGTGAACTGTTTCGTCTTAGTTTGGGATTTTGTTTCGTCTTCTTTTTCTTCACCCTTAAAGCCCCCTGAAGAAGTCATTAGAGTGTCTAAGTATGCAGTCGATTTCAAGTCATTGGTTATATTTGTTTGGCTGCGAGGCAGGTATAATAGTTGCGAGGCAGGTATCTGAGTCCATCTTAGGTTAGTTTTCCTTAGCATAAGTTTTCTAGGCTAGGACCTTGTTTGATTTTGAAGAGGCAGGGGCAACAGATTTAATTGCCGCCTAGGTGTCTGAGATTCAGTTCGTACGGAAGCGATAACTCCTTAAAATGATTATTGTGGTTTCAGGAATTGTTTCATTTTTTTTATCTATTTTAAATTATTCTTTTTTTCACCTTCGTCTTGAGTTCGCATAAAAAGGCTATAAATCCATGTATTCTTTTTTTTGGCTTTTATTTAAACGAAAATTATTATTAATTAATTTTGTTCAGTTTTGTTTTTGGTGATGGTAATGATGTTCTTCTTTTGCAACAAATCAATTTTTTTATGATGATAAATTCATTGTTTTTATTAATCGAAAACGATCATTTTTATTGACTTACGGATAGTTAACAAATTTTAACCATAACTTATTTTACAGGAACTCCAATTATTGTTTTTAGACCCGATGTAGCTTTGTCACATGAAAATGACGAAACCTACAAGGGTGGTCTTGTCAATTTTGATGAACTTAATATTTGGGTACAGGAGAAGTGTGTTCCTTTAGTGCGAGAGATAACTTTTGAAAATGCCGAAGAATTAACTGAAGAAGGCTTACCATTTTTGATATTGTTCCATAATCCTGATGATACTGATTCTATCAAAGACTACAAAGCTATTATTGAAAATGAATTGCTCACTGAGAAACGTATGTTAATATTTTGGTGGTGTTTGAGCAAATTATTATTATTTATTAATTTTTTTTTTTTTAAGAAAATGTTAATTTCCTAACTGCTGATGGCAAACGTTTTGCTCATCCACTCCATCACTTGGGAAAGTCGGATGATGACTTGCCACTTATTGCCATTGATTCCTTTAGACACATGTATCTTTTCCCCGAGTTCAAAGATATGTACAAACCAGGCAAACTAAAGGAGTTCTTACAAGATTTGTATAATGGAAAACTCCATAGGTATAAAAAGAGTTGCTTTTTTTAATTTTTTTTTTTTAACATTCATATCCGTTTCTAGGGAATTTCATTACGGACCTGATCCAACAAACGATCAAGATAATGATATTCAAATCAAATTCATCACATCGCCGCCCGAGTCGACATTTAAGAAGCTTGGTCCTTCGAAAAATCGTTACACTCTACTGAAGGACGAATTATAATTTAAACATCTATTTTAGATTACACTTTTGATCCCTTATAGATTCTTAATTTCTATTATTTTTTTTAGTTGAATTGTTTGTTCTCTTCTTCGATGTAAAAAGAAAACATGTGGTTATGTGTGATGAGTCTTTTGGTTCTGATCAGCTGAGCTGCTGTAGATTATGTGAACAAAAAACATAATTATCGGCTTTTTTTTGTATCTATTTGCTTTGAAAACAAAAATGTTGATTTAAATATTATTCCGTATATTTAACTTTCATAATATTCTTATCTCTGAGCTGTATTCGTTTCTTTTTTATAATTATTACGGTGCCTAGAAAGAAATCCTGCTTTCTTGTACTGTAACCAACTTAATTCGGCAGTCGTGTTTAGGTTCTTTTTTAAAATAATAATATAAACATCGTAATAAATACTACAGTTGTAAATATATATTATATAAAATCTTTCCAGTGTTTTTTCTACTAAATACTATGTAAAATATGGATATTATTTCAGTTTGTGCTACAAAAAAAAAAAAAAAAAAAAAAACAAGTATATGTGTATCTTACAATTAATTAAAATCTACTCATGAGTTTGATTTAAATAATTTATATTAAATTATAATAATATATTTAATTTAAAAGAGAAAAACAACTAAATATATGTATTTATGAAGTCTGCCGAAAATATTTGTATTTTTTTTTCAATTTATATTCTAGGATATTTACTATGATACTGATTCTGGGTCGATTTCTTTCCACACATAATTTTATGTTCAGGATAATAGTGTGTGGTGTTTTGCAGTAAAAGCTTTTAATACCCGGACTGGCAAATCATTTTCGAAAACACTGTTGACTATGCTATTTTCCAAATATTTTTTAAATGATAGCTGAATTCCCTGGAAAATTTATTAACTGCGTTCCTTTGGGAACATTTATCTACTTCTTAGTACTTAAAACTACTTTGAACTATTTTTGCTATATTGAAAAGGTAGTTCAAAGTAGTTTTGTGTACTAAGCAATAGATAAATATGCCCAAAGGAACGCAGTTAATAAATTTTCCAAGGGAATTTAGCTATCATTTCATACGATTTCTGTTTCCTGGAAATAAAACAAACGAGGATCGGGACGGATCGGTTGGGATCCAGGATATCCAAAGCACAAAGGTACCTAGGTTCGGGAGGTCGTCACCCTGATTGGGGCGATCGATAATCGAAAATGAATTTTGCTATTGTAAACGATATTTTTTTGTTTTATTGTTCGATGTTTTTGATTTTTAATTTTGCTATCGGCTCAAATCAAGTTCATAATTTACAATAGCAAATTTCTTTTACGGAAGAGATAAACAATACCAAAACAGATATTTATTCGATTCGATCGACATTTATCGTACGAAAATTGAACTACATTGCCAATAAGGGCCATCTCTTCAAGTCTTCAAGGTTGAGTGAATGAAATCTAGTTTTTGAAATCAAGTTCCAGTTTGAATATTTGCATAGAAGATTGTTTTTGTACTCAAATTTTATTATAGAGCAATCGGCGTTTATGGAACACGATTCAGAGTCCTTTATTCTATTGAAGCTAATGATAAATTCAACATTTTTTCAACTATGATGAATATAGTGAAATATGTACTATAAAAAAAGTTTTATGTTTTTTATTTTTTTGTCCTATTTTTTTGGCCCAAAACAAATTCCTGATTACGGTCCTGCCCCTGGAGATTTTCGATAGATCCCAGTAAAATCTCTCTGTAAAAATGTAAGAAACGGCTTTCTTTGGTATAATAAAATATTAAATTACCTAAGTTTTTTTTTTAAGTTAGAAGCAATTCCGGTATTTTCGAAACTGAGTGGAATAGTGATTTCAAATCAAGATCAGTTGACACACAAAATAAATTTGGTGTTCTAGAATTCACTTTTATCAATATCGATTTCATTGTAGCGTGTTGCATACTGCTTTGCATCCTGCTGAAAAATCAATCAAATGTCTATCTTGTATGGTATATAACAGACCAGGTACGTTCCACAATCATAATCGTTATACATCGTTATCTAAAATTTAATAAATAATTCTAAATTCAGTTGAATGATATCTTTGAAAATTTTATTCATGGAAAAATATTAAATAAAACAAAAATTAAAATAAAAAAGTATTCACATCAATATTCTTGAATTAAAAAAAAAACTTAAAATATTCACAACTACAATTGTCGACTTAGTAAAGCAACCGTGTCTTGTCTGTTTTATTGGTGTTTTATTTTTTCTGAAAATTGAAAAAAAAATGAAACTTCACTCAAAGAATGTTTAATTTAAATTAATTTTTACCTTTCAATAGTTTCCTCTGTAGATTCTGGCATAATTGTATTTAAAATAAATTGAATAAACTCAAACTCAACTCGCACACCAGCAGCCTTCTGCTTTGAATCAATTTTGTTTAGTTTAAATTTCATAGCGTGATGGGGGTAGTAAAGTTAAAAATCGCAACAACATTATAATTAACATACTATCGCGATTGTGTCTCTCACATCCAATGCCATGCAACAAAAAAAAACTGCAAATCAGATTAGTAAAGCTATCGGTAGAGCACACGAGTTATAATGTCCAACTAATGAAAATATTATACAAATTGAAAACAACAGTCTAAATTTGCAGCCACATCATAATACTATCAACTAGATGGACAAAGTGTTCAACTAACTCAATAGAATATTATTAAATTAAATTTTTTCGTTCCAAATCAAGAGCCACATGCACGTAACTTGATACATTTGGCTGTGGTCAATACAATCGGGTATTAGTAGCATCTTATTTGGCATAATCGAAAGTACTTTCAAAGCTCGACTGTATCGAGTTAAGTCAAGTTACGTGATGGCATCCCAGATTACGGCGCGTATTTTTCGTTTGAGGGGCTCCTCCGACTTTCTGCATCATCACCTACAAAAACGCAAATAACTGACATCTTTTAGAGACTTGTGTGACCATTCCACCTAATTGCATTTCAGAATGAATCACACAACTTAAATGTTGCCTGTCTTTTTTATACACACGTTGACTCATCTGTATTCTTTCTAAGTAAAGTTCCCATGCATGCCTAAAGTTCATAGAAAAATTTAAGTTTTAAGAATCTTAATAGTTTCTTATTGCGAATATAAGAGTTTAAGAAAAAAACGCAAAATAATTTATATATAAGAAAATTAAAAAGATTTATTTTCCTGCCTAAGTGAATAAAACAAAAAAATGGACGGATTTATCTTAAGTCTATGTAAACATGAAACATCAAGTAAATAAGGCACTATCCAACAGTTTCTATTCTAACGATAAGTTATTCGTACAAAAAGGTATTCGAGATTGGTAGTAATATTGTGCTACATTTGGAATGAATGAAATGAGTTACTGTTCTCTGATTTTTGTTTAAGTAAATTGATTAAAAATTGCCAAAATGAAGCCAAACATCAAGACTGTTCCAGAGATTGTCGTTTTGGGTGTTCCACTCTTTAAAGAAAAAAAAAAAAAATACAAAAATAATCAAGAATTATGTAAAAGCCTTCCCCAATCTGAAACACTTACAATTACAAAATAATTGCATCTATCTCCCTGACAGCATTCGGCACATGTCCAATCTTCATACCAGATATGGGTGCAGTATGGCATAAATCGTTTCCTTTGCTTTTGGCAGTGACTTTTTGGCATGCATCGTTTCGAAACGTAATACTGTTTGAGGGCTCCTTGGGAGAAATACGGTTGACTGCCCCATCGGATTTCTGTGAAACAAACATCGTCACCTTGATCACAAGTTTTAATTGTGTTTAGGCATTTCTCAGTGTTTCCCGTTTGATTAGAACAAACGTAGCATTCAAGTCCAGATACAAATTGTACTGTAGAATAAAAATAAAATAGGTGTTTAGCAGAATAATGAAATATAATTTATTTTTAAATAGATTTACTATCGGTGCAGAAATATATTCCAAGTATGGAAATTAAACAAATTTTCCAGAATTCCATGTTATTATTAATATAAAATAAAATTTATAAATTATAAACACAAATAATTCGAAGAACTCCCTTTGATCATTAATTTGACATTTACAAATGAGCTCAAAGCTTCTAGCCTGTAAGCCACTCCCTAGATGAAGATTTGATCAGGGATGTTATTGAGGTAAGATGGTAATGACAAAAAATGAAAAATGCGAAATTGTCTCATTTGGGCATACAGTAGCGAGCAAAAAAAATGCAAACAATAAAAACATTTGCATTTTTTTGCTCGTCTAAAATCGCATATTTAGGTAGACTTTTGACCAAATAATTGTATTGGAGTATAATATTCCACAAATTGACTCTGTTTAGTGAAAATAAAACAGTTTTAATATGTCAAATTTGGTAACTTAGTTCTTGTTCAAAAGTCTTTAAACCTTTTTCGTTTGCATTTTTTTTGCTCGCTACTGTATGTGTACTGTGTCATTTGGGCTCTAGTGAAAACAGAATCTTTAATATCCTGTTTTCACTAGAGCCCAAATTTCAAATCGCATAGAAAAAATATTAAATTTGAACTGACCTAATTTGCCAAACTATCTCATTTGGGCTGTAGTAAAAATCGAAAGTTGATCCATGCGTATATTACAAAATATCTGGAGATAAAATGCTATACGTAGGAGTTTACGTAGATGATCTCCTAATTTTATCAAATGACGAAAAGCAAAAGTTGGAACTAAAGAACAACTTAAAGTCAAATTTCAAAATGAAGGACATCGGTGAAGCACGTTTCGTTTTGGGCATTCAAATCAAGAGAGATCGCAAGAAGGGAATGATTTCATTAGACCAAGAACTATACATAAATGAAATTCTTAGTCGTTTCAATATGATGGATTGCAACCCAGTAAAGACGCCCTTAGATCCTAATCAAAAACTGACGAAAGAGATGTGTCCTCAAAGTGAAACTGAACGCGAAGAAATGACGGATGTGCCTTACCAACAAGCTGTTGGTAGTATATTGTTTGCGGCTCAAGTTTCACGCACGATATCAGCTTTGCTGTGAGTGCGGTCAGCCGATACACTCAAAATCCTGGAAAACCACACTGGACAGCAATTAAACATATTCTACGGTACCTTAATACTATGTTTCCACCTACGCTAAATCCGAGATTTAGCTAAGTAGATTTAGAATAAATCTCGAGATTTATTTTAAATCTACTTCGCTTTATCTCAGATTTGGGTTGAGATACCCTAAATCTAGGATGTTTACCTACTTTCAATCCGAGGTTTAGAATAAAACTCGAGATTTATGCTAAATCTACTCAGCTAAATCCCGGATTTAGCGTAGGTGGAAACGTAGTATAAGGGAACAGCCGATATGAAACTTGTATATACCAGTGGTGATAACAATGTATCTGCTTTTTGCGATGCTGACTGGGCAAGTGATACTGATGAAAGACGTTCTGTTACCGGCTATACTTTCCTGCTTAACAATGGTGCTATTTCATGGAATTCGAAGAAACAACCAACGGTTGCTATCTCAACCACTGAAGCAGAATATATGGCGCTAGCAGCAGCAGCTCAAGAAGCAACTTGGTTGAAAATGTTGCAGAGAGAGCTCATTCCAAACTCACCAGACTCGACAACAATCCGATGTGACAATCAAAGTGCTATAAATTTGGCTCTTACCAGTTCTTATCATGGCAGAACCAAACACATTGATGTCAAACACCATTTTATAAGAGAAAAAATCGATGAAGGCAAAATAATTTTAAAAAACGTTAGTACCAAAGATATGGCAGCTGATGTGATGACCAAGGCTCTACCAGTCCCAAAACACAACGCTTGTGTTACTGCACTCGGATTACGCTTTGGCAAAATCTAATTCAGTGGGGATGTTAAAAAACAACACTTTGTTCTTTTGTACTTAGAATTAAATTTTGTTTATTCAAAAAAAAAAAAAAACTTAGTAGCTTTGAAATTCCTTAGTAGCTTTGAATTTAGTTTCCAAATAAATTTCTTCTCTTTTCCAAATCGTTCAACTGAAAACACGTGTTTCTTTTATTCCAATTTATTATATTAATCCATGTATTTATAACAACAGGCTTTAAATAATCTGTTGTAGGAAAATCGATAAGGGCCAGTTGAACAAATATTTAATCCGTGGATCAGCAACTTTTATTTATTGAAATCGGTAGCAAGGCTGAAGTTTAGTACTGGTTAGCAATTGGGGTATTCACGATCTGGTGCAACAGGCCTAGTAAAAATGTAAAATTTTATTTTTGTACAATAGATCGTGAACGCCCCTTTTCTTATCTATAGTAAATATTAGGTGTGTTTTTTTGTTTATCTATATAGATTTTGTGCAAAAAAACGACATCGAGATTTTTGAAATCAAAACAATTTACAACAAAAACTTTATCTGTATAGATTTTTGAAAAATCCAGATAATTATCCAGATTTTACTTTCTCTCGATAAAAACAGTAGTGCCGAGGTAGTTTAATTGTTGTGTTCATACAGAAATATCTGTAAATATTAACAAAAAAAAAAGCGGAGAAAACGAGGTTTGAAAAAAACTCTCATAGAAAAAAATAATCAAAAATTTGTTTGACATGGTTCCATTGAAATGTTAATATCTCGAGATGTACGCAATGAACTTTTCAGATAAAAGTCTTAAATGGATCCTGATAAGATTGTTAAACAGATATGTCTGTGGCAACAAGGAATAATAACATAAGTCAACTTATGTCGAAATTGAGATTTTCACAAAATCTGATGCACAATAAGCGATTCTATCTACCATATTTTTTTCGTATTTTTATCTTAAACGGTTTTTGAATTACAGGTAAAAGAAAAATGACATTAGCATTGACTTCTTATGGGAAGCCAAACTTTCAAAACGCTCTCCTGAAAAGTTGTAAAAACTGACTTATGTTGTTTTTCCTTGTTGCCACAGATGTATATAAAATTACCAAAGTTTTTTCGAAAAATTAGAAATAAAAATAAAAAAGTTTTCACATTTGATTTTTTAAAAATCGAAAATAATTCAAACCTTCAAACGCTTATAACACAAGAACGACGCAACTAATGTTAATGGTCATGGTCAATGTAGCTAAGAATATACAGATAATTTTTGGTTTTTTGTGAAAAAAATTTTTTGAATCCAACATGGATGCCATGGCCATATGAAAATTTTTGTTTGCATCCAACATGGATGTAATGGCCTTCCCACTTCGGAGTTAAAATAAAAAAAAAACAAAAGCAACATTTTTGACAGACAGCTGCCAAAGTATATGTACAGTGGAGCCAAATGTTTGCATCGATTTCAAAAATCTCGATGTCGTTTTTTTGCACAAAATCTATATAGATAAACAAAAAACACACCTATTGAAGCATGAATGAAATCCATGATGTTTTTTTTTTTTAACAGGGTTGTTCCTCCACTGTTGCTTCTTCTTTTTTTCCATTTTTTATAATTTAATTCTTTGTTTTGTTAATTAATTTTCACAAATTATTTTACATCAAAAGAAACTAAATTACGGGACATGAGTACCGACAAGCCGACAACCATAATAAACAGAATAAAAAAGAAAAACTGTTTATCATGGGCGACGCGACGGTGAGCTGCCATCTGTCAAAAATAATTTTACTCTATTGTATTTTTATTTTGCAATAGATCTAGGGTATAGCAAAAGTGCAAGACTGTTGTAAAATTTTAATCCGTATATTTTGTTGTTGTAGTGTTGTAAGATTTTACACTTTTGCACTTTTGCAATGATACTAGACCAGTTGCATCGGATCGTGAATACCCTTAATATGTATGTAGAAATAGCCACATTTTCATGTTTGAACCGAAGTTGATCCGCAGAGCTAATCCGCCAAAATCGGTGGGTTAAATTCCTGAAGCAAGGCTGATCCACGTTTGTACAACTGGCACTAAATAGGTGCGTCTCACAAAGAAAGATCTCTGAGGGCTCAGAGATTTTTTAAGTCTGAGACGAAAATTTTTTAGATTAATTTCTTAGGCTGTGCGTGAATTGCGTTATACTACGTTTCCACCTATCCTAAATCCGAGATTTAGCTAAGTAGATTTAGCACAAATCTCGAGTTTTATTCTGAATCTCGGATTGAAAGTAGGCGACAATCTTAGATTTAGGGTAGCTGAACCCAAATCTAAGATTTAGCGAAGTAGATTTAAAATAAATCTCGAGATTTAATCTAAATCTACTTAGCTAAATCTCGGATTTAGCGTAGGTGGAAACATAGTATTAAATATAACTTTTTAGGCTTTCACCAGTTTCTTACAGACATAATTTAAATATTCTCGGATTAGCCGCGTTTTTTAACAAAGAAAGTACTTTTGTACTCACCCCGAACGTTTCGCTTCAAGTTTCATTGAGCGTGGTCACCGGGAAACTGTTTTTTTTTTTCCCCGGTGACCACGCTCAATGAAACTTGAAGCGAAACGTTCGGGGTGAGTACAAAAGTACTTTCTTTGTTAAAAAAACGCGGCTAATCCTAGAATATTTAAATTGCGTTAAATAGTTAACCCCGTGTAAAATTTTTGACGCTATTGAGGTGAATAAAAAAATTTCAGTATGGCTTATGGCCAGTTGTACAAACGTGGTTCAGCCTCGGGTCAGGAATTTAACTCGCCGATTTAGGTGGATTAGCAGTGGATCAACTCTGGTTCAGGGATGGATTTAGCTATTTCAACCTATATGGACCTAGAACCAGCTAAAACTCAATATTTTCAGCAAATTCAGAAGAAGTTGCTGAACCACGGATTAAATATTTTTACAACTGTCCCTTAAGCCTGGTACGCTGCTCGCGCTAAATTTTAGCTCCCATACAAATTATCGAAAATTTTTAGCCGAGCTAAAATGGATCCCATACAAACTATCGATAACTTGTATGGGAGTTTTATCTCCGCTAAAATTTAGCGCGAGCAGCGTACCAGGCTTTAAGGCTTAACTACATAGGTACACCACTTTTTGAAAAATTACAAAAGTGAAAATATTTTTTTCTGGCTAGCGCAATTTTTTTGTAAAAAAGAGTATACACATTAGGGGTATTCACGATCTGGTGCAACAGGTCTAGTAAAAGTGTAAAATTTTATTTTTTTACAATAGATCGTGAACGCACCTCTTCTTATCTATAGTAAATATTGAATGGAATCCATGATATGAATTATATCAGCTTCACTCTTTTTTCTTACGGAGTTGTCTTTCCACCGATGCTTCTTCTTTTTTTTCAATTTTTTTATAATTTCATTCTTTGTTGTGTTCGGGTTAATTTATTTTCACAAATTACATCAAAAGAAACAAAATAAAAAAAAATAAGAATAAAAAAGATAAACTGTTCATCATGGGCGACACGCGACGGCGAGCTGCCATCTGTCAAAAAAATTTTACACCATTGTATTTTTATTTTGCAATAGGGTTAGGGTATAGCAAAAGTGCAAGACCATTGTAAAATTTCAATCCATATATTTTGTTGTTGTAGTGTTGCAAGATTTTACACTTTTGCACTTTTGCAATGATACAAGACCAGTTGCATCGGATCGTGAATACCCCTATTGTTTATTAGACCAAAAAATAAGGTTTCTGCATCATTTGTTTTAATTTTTCAGGCCGAAATATTATACAAAAATGCGTTTGAAAATTTTCACTTTTGTACTTTTTCACTTTTTGAACCAATGTAGTTAAGGCTTTATTAGGTGTGTTTTTTATTACCACCGGTCTTAACTGGACAAAAAAAACGCAGTCGGGGCTAAGCAATTTACATGTTAAATGCAACAACACTTTAGCCCCTTGGGCTTAGTTGTTTAGCCCGGAGAATTCTCTGGGCTTAACTTTTTCAACAGATTTAAATCTGTGCTACCAAATTAACTTCTTCGTAAATTGTTTAGAATTTGTTTAAAAACATCAAAATTGATGTTTGGAATGACAATTATTATTTTAAATATTTATTTAATAGTTAGTTAAACTTTTTTTCTTCAAAAACACACAAGAAACCCCAAAAGCGAAAAATATGACAACTTTATATTTTTTTGTGTCAGCTGATTTCGGAACATTTAGTATGCAGTGCTGCCAATTTTTCTCGCTAAGCCCCGAGGCGTTTTTTTTAACCAGTTAAGACCGGTGGTAATAAAAAACACACCTATTGTTTAATATTTTTATCTGCCTCTTTTCTGTCATAAAATAAAAAAAAAAAACAAAACCATCTGCAAAAAAATTTAAATAAAATTTAACCAGATTCCAGAGCCCATTAAATTTTTAATAGCTGAAAATTTTTTATTCATCTCAATAGTGTCAAAAATTTTACACGGGGTTAACTATTTAACGCAATTCACACACGGCCTTAGTTTTCTTGCTGTCTTTTTTATTCTCATTATTTTGACGTTTGTTTTAAATAATTTTTTTCACAATTGTTGATGCTTGAAAAAAGTTGCAGTTAAAGTGATGGATTTGAAAAAAAAAATTTAATTCATGTGAGAAACTTGTCCCACAAAATTATTTTTCTCTCTTTCAACATGTGAGCCCTCAGATATTTTTTCTTTGTAGGACACACCTAATGATACGCAACTTTTCAAGAAAACGAACACGCCTTAATTATACCAATACAAAAAATGACACCTCTTCATCTATCAAAAATTCGACCAATGCATACATACAAATCTAGAAAAAAATACAAAAAATCGATTGATTTATGATTTACTTTTCTGCACAGTTTAGTTAAATCGAATTCAATTTAAAAATTATAATTCATTAGAACACAAGAAAAAAGTGAAAAAACCATGTCGGCAGCAGTACTACCCGTACTGTTCTTTACCCTAGTTTTTGGGGGAATAGGAATAATTCTTCCAATGATGACTCCAAAAGGACCTAATCGAGGACTCATTCAGTGTGTACTCATGATAACAGGAGCTACTTGCTGGTTGTTCTGGCTTTGCTGTTATATGACTCAAATGAATCCACTTATTGGACCGAGACTCAATCAAAAGACTATACTAATGATGGCCAAGGAATGGGGTGATGCTATCATCAAAGAAAAAAATTAAAAAAGAAATTAAAAAAAAAACTTTTGTTAAGTTAAAAAATTAAACCAAAGATTATAAAGCTTAATCCATGTCTATATTATAGTATTTATGTATTTATTTAAACAAAAAAAAAAAAGATTATGTTCATTGCAATAATAAAACCAATTTGTTGATCTCGTGCTATGAGCAAAGTAATTTTATTAATTCACCAACTACTAGGACATTAATACTGTTTCCTAAAAGTCTGTACTTTTGTCGTAGACTTGTTACTTCGGGGAAATTAAAATCTTCGGGGAAGCTCATTAATCTTGCAACTTCTCTGGGACTAAAGTAGCGTAATCTTAAAGAACGAATAAGTTCGAGATATTCATTCGATAATGGATCAAGTAATTTGGCTTTTTCAAATATTTCGAACACTTCTTTGGAACTCAGAGGTGTAAATATCGAGCCCGTGCCTTCGCTGTAATGAGTGTATGCTTTTGTAAAGCATATTGTATTTGTAGAGTCCGGGCTGGCAATGTCAAACAAACCAACTCGTCTTCTTAGGACTTTATCGTCAAGTAAAAGATCCTTCGAAATTTCTGTATCTGGTTCTATAATGTCTTTAACGATAAAGCTCTCATTTAAAGGCTTTACTACTTCACTTGGAAGTTGTTCATTAATCTGTCCACCTGGAAAATTGAAATTCGTCTTTTTGGCCAAACAGTAGTAACGATGTCTCGTGTTGGGTATACCAAACTGAGATGGACTAAGAATAAATTCTCTAAACGAAAATCCTGATTTGTTGAGTGCTTCTAAATACATGTCGCGTGCTTTGGATTTCTCAAATCCCTTTACGTTTTCCATCAAAATATACTCTATATTTTTACAATCAGGTAAGATATCACTTATATGAGTTAGAGCATCTGTTCGGACGTCATCGATATCTTTCTGGTTTCCAACTCTGGTAAAAGGCTGACATGGTGGTGACATGAGTATCATATTAACATCAAGACTTTGAATGAACTTTGGTGTTAATTTTTCAATATTGTTGTTTAAAAGCTTGACCTGTGGATGCTTGAATTCGTAGACAGTATTAGCAACAGTGTTTATGTCCATGGCAGCATGAACTTGTCCGCGTAGTTTGGAATCTTAGGTTATAAAATGATATTAATAAACCTACATAAATATTATAGATTATTGAAATTGATTAACTTACAATTGAAGGCACTATGCATTCCACCAATTCCACTAAATAATTCTAGGATTTTGTATTCGGTCATTTTTGTCCTTAGGAATTTTATTTTATATTTTATAAAAGGTAGATAAATGTCAAATGTTTGTTTACAAATAGCCACGTACAGAAAAAATACTAGATTAAATTTTTTACATGAGGCGGTCTGGTACAGTACGAACAAACACTGACAAGATTTTTAGAAAACTTCTGAAGATACGTATAACTTTATACCTGAAAAATATTTTTTAAAAGAGATGTTTTTGGAATTTTATTTTTAAACCTACCATTTTGTTTTTAACTTTGTATTTCAGTTTATTCAAACTTAAAAATAAAATTAAAAATCTAAAGAAAACTGTGGTTTGAAATATTTATCAGACTTTTTAATTCCAGAACAGCGTTGCCAGAGCCAGCTTTTTTTCGCCAAATAATTACACTGGTTTACATTAGTTTTGTTGCCGAAACAAAAATATACTTTTCTGAAGGTTTTTGAAATATAACCGTTAGAAAATGCAAAAAAAAAAAGTTTTTTTGAGTACATCGGAACTTATTACCTCTGTTCACTGACGCTGTGCTGGACTGTTCTAGGCAGAAAAGTACAGCTTTTTGCTGTTCATTGAGGTTTTTTCTGTGCTGAACTGTTCTAGGTTTCTGTTCATTGACCAATCTAGAACAGTTTAGAACAGGATTTTCTGTTCTTGCTTTTGAGTCAGATCAGGTTAGAACAGATTCGTGAGAAGTGTCAAAATCAAAGCTGTCATTTTTTGTTTTTGTTTTGATTTAATTGTCCTCGTTGAACATACTTATTCTTTTATTTATAAGGAAAATTGTTTTAGAATATTAAGGTAGTAGGGGTTTCTAAAAGATCTGTTTTCAATCTTTCAAAACCTGTTTAAATCTTTTCAATATCTTTTTTATTTCCAGAAGTATCTTAAAATGAAGTGCTTGGGTTTGGCTTCATATACCGTAAAACCGGGTGACTTTGGCACGTTTTCAAATTCAAATGTGAATAACTTCTGCAATAATTTTTTTTTTTTAATGAAGATTTCAACCAATTTACCTACTTCGCTCATTCTATAGGTATGATTAATCTTGAAGAAATCTGTCCGACAGTTCTATAGATAAATGCCAAAATATGGGTTGCCAAAGTCACCCTCCATTCCGGGTGACTTTGGCCGGTAGGACGTTTGCTATATTTCCAGTTCAACTACAAGTAGCACGTCATTCTAACCCAGCCCAAATGAAAGAGAAGATTTTTTAAAACATGTGGGTATTTTTTTTTATTTTCGTACACAGAATTGTCGGTTTTTATTTGATTAAAAAAAAAAAACAAAAAATTAAAATTAGCATAATTTTGATATCCTTCAAAGGATATGGAAAAAAATAGTCTCTCTCTGCGGTCAACCATTGGAACAGGAAGTTTCTTCTCCAGATCACTTTTGGTGACTTGTGCAACGTCTTTTTTCTCTGAAGCTGTACCCAGCACCTCTCCGCAGGAATGATACTGTAACCTCATCGTTATCAACATTTAAGATGCAGCCGAAGTAAAATGTTATTTTAGAAGCCTAGGAAACACATCTTTCGGCACTGTTTTGTTTTCGAGTTTGCCATCTTATACGCTGTTAAGGTCTTCATCCATAATATTTTAAGAGGCCGAAAGAAGGCTACGTCTAGTGGTTGAGCTGCCAAATGTTGATATGTATGATCTGATAACATTTTTGCCAAATATCAGTTTTGTCAACATATACCAATATATAAAAACAAAGTCTAGTGCAAAAAAAGTGTCCATGTCAAAGTCAAAGTCACCCGCCAGGCCAAAATCACCCGGTTCTACCGGTATAATAAAGGTGATAATGGCATTATAAAATTTCTATGGTAGATATTAAATGCCAAACAACTGGGGATATCTCGGGCAGTAAAAAAGATATCGGAAAGATTTAAACATGTCTTTAAAGATAGAAAATATTTCTTATAGAAACCGTAACTAAATATGCTCAAACAATTTTCCTTGCATACCTAAAACATAATAAACGTATAAGTAATGTCAGTTCCTGATGATGTCTTCATAAGACGAAACGCGTCGACTAATTTGTACTAAAATAAAAAAAAATTTTACCAACATCATTGTGAAACTTAAAAATAACAAGTGTTTTTATTATTCATTTATATTAAAAAATAAGGTCCAAAGTATAGCATTTTCTAACGGTAATATTTCAAAAACGGGATCTGATTAATTTACTGTTTTTTTTTGTAATTTTGAACGGTTTTAGGTGATTTAGAAGCCTTTTACAAAATAAAATCCACCAGGAACAAAGACAACCAATTTGGATACATTTTCTTTTTTATGGATAGCAAATTTAAGTTTAAGAGCATGAAATGCAAAATGTTTTATGTATCAACAAAATAAAAAAGAAATAAACTAGGTAGGTATACCTACTTGAGATCTGATAAATTCAACTCTTCAGAAAATTGAAAAAAGAAAATCGAAAATCTCGTGCAAAAAAAATGTATGCGTTTATTTTTTTAAAACAATTTGTGGCTCAAGGTTTTTCAAATTCGCACTAGTGACTCCCCTGTGGGGCTCGATGGGTTGGCATCAGAAATCGGCGGCAAGCCTCCTGGTTTTGTATTGTTGCATTTCTGAGGCCAACTGTATGCTGGTGATAGGCGTACCTTTCTTCTTACTTTGGTTTTCGTCATGGCCAAATGAGATAATTAAGCAAATAATGTAGGTTCAAATTAAATTTTTTTATATACAATTTTGCATTCGAAATGAGATACAATTTGCGAAATTATCTCATTTGGATTCTAGGGAAAACAGGCTATTAAGCTGCGTACAACTGTAAATATTAATATGTTTTCTTTCAAAAAGTGCTTCAATTTCGATTCACAAAATTATGTTCACTTTTTTTCGACAGTTGCCTATTTAATGAAAAATACTTTCTGAAAACCGATAATTAACGGCATCTCACAAAAAACGTTATCTACGACAGAAACGATCAAGGCAACTTATTTTCTTTAAATATTTTTTTTTTCGAAAAGATACTATTTTAAATGAATTTTCTACAAGTTTTAATTGTTTAAGCCTAGTACGCTGCTGAAACGAAAAGAAATTTTCCATACAATATTTCGTTAAAGAAACCCTGAACGGAAAATTTCGTTTTGCTTTTCGTTTTTCAGTACGCAGCTCTAGCGAAAAGTTGGCGAGTTTTCACTCATTTGTCACTTACTTTTTATTGTCCTGTGCATTATTCTTGACTCCAAGAGCAGTGTTGACGGTGTTTTCACTTTTAATTCATTTATTTCTTGCTTTAAAAATTTTTTTCTGTTGATTTTTCTTGATTTTAAATTAATTTTGAATTTTTTTATTTTGACTTTGACAGAATACTCAATGATATTTTTTTCGTTAGCATTTTCGGAGACTTGAAAATTTTTTGTTTCGCATCAGCAGCGTACTAGGCTTAAGCAACTTTAAAAACAAGAGCAAAAATCTACAACCCAGTTGTGCATTTAATATCATTTATTTTTCTGTACGATCAAACGTTTGTTCTATACCCTGAAAGGTGGTAGAATAAACAGTCGGTCTTAACACGAAAAGTTTGCTATAAATTTCGAAAAAACAAATCCCAGAATTCATTCGTAATTGAAAATGTTATATAAATTCTGTGGCCACAATCAATAACCCCTTAAGAGAGTTAAGGAAAGCAAAACTTAGTTTCACTATAATCTACCGCATTTTTTTATTTGCCTTAATATCAACTCATTCTTTTCTTAACTCCATCTAGATGGTTTTTATGGTTTTTTCATAGTTAAAAAAATTAGCAAATGTAGACTTAAAAATGGAAAGCATCATAAGATCACTCAAATATTTTTTCTTAACTCATTAAAGCGGTTATTGATTGACCACAGAATTATTGTCATTACGAACGGGCTTCATGATTGTTTTTTTTTTCGGGAATGTTAGAAAATTTGAGACAAAAATGGAATTCATGATGAGACCGAATGAAAAGCCACTTTAACGAATAAAAAATTAAAGTTTGACAATAGAATAACGTATATTCGCTTTTTTTAATTTTGCGAATGTGATCAGTGTTCTTTTTGTGTTGTTCTTTGATTAAATTAATTGGAGTTTAATTAATTTGCAGGATTAACTTACTCTGAGTTAACTCAGAAAAATAATGAACCTTTCGTAAATCTTCAATTCTGTTTTAATTTTTGTAAGAAAATCACACTTAATAGTTAAGTCGTTTGTATTAAAACGACAAGAAAACGACTTGCTCTAGGACCGCCAATCTGTGTTAAAGCTTAATTTTGGCGTCCAGAGCGAGTCGTTTTTATGTCAAACGACTAACAGAAAATTCCTTTGAGTTCTTTACGTTTTAGAGAGAATTAGTGAAGCTGTTGTAAAGTCGGTAATTTTCAAGCAATAATTAGCTCATTAAAAAAATGTTGGGACATATTTCATTAGCTGTTTATCTTATTCGTAGACAATTTAGACGAACTTCTAAACCAATTTTGTATAAAAAAAAGAGCAGCTTCTTACCTGTATTATAAATTTGAGCTCTACTCTAAGTTAGACCTAGTTTTATATAAATAATTATATAATAAATATGTACTGCAACAGAAAATAATGCAAATACAATTTTAAATCAACAATAAATAATAATATTTTACTTTTGCAATTTTGTAAACAACTTTTGTACATTAACCTGGCCAGCTAGTACTAGCAAGTCGAAATTCTTCAAATACCAGGAAATGTTGTAATAAAGATGCATTTTTTTGTTTTTATCCAAAAATGTTTTATAAAATTCACTCATTTTGTCGGCGGACAATTCATCGATACCTGCGTCTTTATGCATTCTAATAAAATCTTCTCTTTCCTAAAATTAAAAATTTAAATTATTTTTTTTTTTAGTGATTTTAGTTATAGCGCCAATGGTACATTATTACATCATAAAAACGTTTGTTGTGTTTAGCCCAAAATTCTTGATTCCATTTCTCAACTTCTATTTGTTTCAGTCTAAGTTCAGTTGCTAGAGGTGTTTCATTTTTGGGAATACAACGAACATAGGGTCGAAGATTGGATTCCTTGTCTGGTGGTCCAATGTAGTCACTGGTCACACTTTCGGGGGCAGGTTTCTCGGCAAGTCCGATGGTAGTTGCAGGTTTGGTTTTGTCTGCGAACTAAAAATTGTTTCATTTAGACATTGGATATGTTTGAGTTAATAGATTATTATATTACGTTGCGAATATTAGATATTCTTGCAAAATTTCTAGTTTTCCTTAAAATAATCATCTTTAACTTGATAATTTTTTGCAGGTTGCAACTTTTTGTTTTTTTTTTCCTTCACTTTTTTTGACATTTCAAAATCAGGTGTTTTCGATGTCGAAAAAAGACATGTTCATATGCAAGGAATTTGGTTTAACATGTTCTGTGGCATGGGCGTGTTTTCTTAAGCCCAGTACGCAGATCGCTCTAAACTAATTTTTATCTCGACAATTTTTATCTCTACACACGTTCGCTAAAGCCAAGATAAATTTAAATTTAAAAATAACGGCTGAATCATAGTTTCATTAACTTAAGGCTTGGCCACACCGAAGGGTACTTGCGGTAGCGGTACGGGTATTTGTATGAAAAAAATTCCAAACTAGAACAACAGCGTTTAGGTGTGGAATATTTTTCATACAAATACCCGTACCGCTACCGCAAGTACCCTTTGGTGTGGCCAAGCCTTTAAGGCTTGGCCACACTGGAGGGTATGCGGTAGCGGTACGGGTAGCGGTGAGGGTACTTGTATGAAAAAAATTCCAAACTGACACATCAACGTTCAGGTGTGGAATTTTTTTAGTACAAATATCGTTACCGCTATACCGCATACCCTCCGGTGTGGCCAAGCCTTTATACTTACATTCAATATAACATACATATATATTTTTTTACCTGCAGAATACTTTTTTACGCTCTCATTAGGGGTATTCACGATCTGGTGCAACAGGCCTTGTAAAAATGTAAAATTTTATTTTTTTACAATAAATCGTGAACGCCCCTTTTCTTATCTATAGTAAATATTGAAGCATGAATGAAATCCATGATGTTTTTTTTAACAGGGTTGTTCCTCCACTGTTGCTTCTTCTTTTTTTCCATTTTTTATAATTTAAAGGCTTGGCCACACTGGAGGGTATGCGGTAGCGGTACGGGTAGCGGAGAGGGTACTTGTATGAAAAAAATTCCAAACTGACACATCAACGTTCAGGTGCGGAATTTGTTTAGTACAAATATCGTTACCGCTATACCGCATACCCTCCGGTGTGGCCAAGCCTTAATTCTTTAGGCTTAACTACATACACCACTTTTTGAAAAAATACAAAAGTGAAAATATTTTTTTTCTGGCTAGTGCAATTGTTTTATGAAAAAGAGTATACAAATTATTTTTTAGACCCAAAAATAAGCTTTCTGCATAATTTGTTTTAATTTTCCAGCCCGAAAAACTATGCAAAAATGCATTTGAAAATTTTCACTTTTGTACTTTTTCACTTTTTGAGCCAATGTAGTTAAGCCTTTTGTTTTGTTCGGGTTAATTAATTTTCACAAATTATTTTACATCAAAAGAAACTAAATTACGGGACATGAGTACCGACAAGCCGACAACCATAATAAACAGAATAAAAAAGACAAACTGTTTATCATGGGCGACGCGACGGTGAGCTGCCATCTGTCAAAAATAATTTTACTCTATTGTATTTTTATTTTGCAATAGGTCTAGGGTATAGCAAAAGTGCAAGACTGTTGTAAAATTTTAATCCGTATAGTTTGTTGTTGTAGTATTGTAAGATTTTACACTTTTGCACTTTTGCAATGATACAAGACCAGTTGCATCGGATCGTGAATACCCCTATTTTGTTTTGTTCCTCTTCTTTTATATATTCCAAGGTTTTTTTGCCCCTTGCAGCAACAACAATGACCACAAATGTCAAAATGTATCTGTGAAAAAATGCGCTGAGAATTATTTCGCGAGCTGCTAAATTGAATGGAGACTTTTTGCAAAAGTAGTAGATGAGAATTCGAATTTGGCGCGTGAACTGCGTACTTCCTGGCTAAAAATCATCGCTAAAATTTATCTTTGGAGGAAATTTGTATGAAAGATAAATTTTAGCGTGATCTGCGTACTAGGCTTTAGGGGGTTATCACAACTTGCAAGCAGGTAATCGAGTGTCATTAGAGTATAAAAGAAAGGAGATACATTTATTTCTCTTGTTTTTTTTTTTTAGCTTTATTTAGTATGTCAACAGGTAACAGAATAGGCTAAGCCTGGTACTCTGCTGATGCGAAACGAAAAATTTTAAAGTCTCCAAAGTCGACAACGAAAATGCTAACGAAAAAATATCATCGAGTATTCTGTCAAAGTCAAAATAAAAAAATTCAAAATTAATTTAAAATTAAGAAAAATCAACAGAACATAATTTTTAAAGCAAGAAATAAATGAATTAAAAGTGAAAAAACCGTCAACACTGCTCTTGGAGTCAAGGAAAATGCACAGGACAGTAAAAAGTAAGTAACAAATGAGTGAAAACTCTACAATTTTTCGATAGAGCTGCCAACTGAAAAACGAAAAGCAAAACGAAATTTTCCGTTCAGGATTTCGTTAACGAAATTTTGTATGGAAAATTTCTTTTCGCTTCAGCAGCGTACTAGGCTTTACTACGTTTACTTGGTTCCATGAATACCCCTTTAAGTATATTCCGAGCTACCAGTAAAACCCAAAAAGTGCAAATATTTCATACAAATTTGTGTTTAAATTGATTGCTGTGATTAAATGCATCACACAAAGAACATATTCCCCAACCAAAACCAATAACTGGCAACAGAACATTTTTAAGATCTCAGAAAGATGAACTTGTCTATTTTCTCTTTATTTTCAAAAATTTTATGTTCGAATTATAAAAAGAAAAAAAGAGATATAACAATTCTCTTTAAAAAAAAATCTCTATCTTTTGAAAGCTAGCTTATTCATTTTTCTCATCAAACACCCTTGGGAGTGAGTAGCACAACACAAGTAACACATCAATTCTCTTTCTCATTGATTTCTTTCTCCTCATCTCTCTTTAATATTTTTTTTTGTTTTTGTTTTGTTTCGAGCTATCGAATATTCCATCTGTTTTCTTTATGATTATATTAATGTCTCTTTTCTTCTTACAAAAATAACATCAATACATTTCTTGTTATCTCACTCATACAAAAATTACTTTGTTTTTTATATCACAATTCCCAACAACAAAATTTATACTATACTATATATTTCTCTCACTCTCTTTGACATTTTCCACAGAAAAAAACATCCCAAAATTTTCCCAACCTTACAGCGATAATATACATTTTTCACACAACGCCAGCGCCAAGTGTAGAAAGAATATATTTTTCTTGGGCCAACTTAAAATTTCAATTCAGTTCGACGAATTTTCTCAATTTGAGTTGTGGTGTGTTTTGCGAAGACGGATTCTCGGTGCGTTCGGCTAAAGAAATTGAGAGAAATTACAAAAATTATTCAATTTTTTATTCAGAAAGAAAAAAATTCCATACAATCTTCATTCAATGTGATTGATTGCAAAACAAGATTATTATTTGTTTATAATAAATTCACATTGCACTCGTTTCGGGGGGTGTGTGTGTGTGTTGGTTGGTGTTTTATTATGTATTTTGTGTGAATTTTTTTTACACAAGAAGAAGAGTAGTGTTTCTCAATATAATGTGAGTATTATAATATCCTAAAATATCGTACTAGAAAAAAAAAGAGGATCAACCAAATAGTCTCTTGGAATTCACAACTCCTCGTCCTCGTTCTCATCTCCTCCGCACAGTTGTTAGAGGAGTCATCCATCATAATGGCTTCTTTACTTTACGGACCGGGATAAAGTTAAGAAATAAAATTGCTCTTCTAATTTTATAACAAAAAATAAAATATAAGAATCTACATTTTTTGCTCTGTGTGAAAAGTGCTAAACATATAGAAAAAGGGATTTCTTTTTGCAAGTAAAAGAATAAAATTCCTAAAGTGATAACCATCATAATACACAGTGTTAGGGTGTTTCAATCCCAAGCAAAAGCCATCTGGGAAATCAAGGGAAAATTCAGTCCTACTTGCATCTTCTCTCTGTACACCTTTTCTACCTGTCTTCCTACTTATACCTTTCTCCAAAAAAAAGGGCTGACGAGGACGAAGAAAACAACTAACAACCACAACGACGACGTTGTCGTTGTAGAAAAAAAAGTGAAGATACATATTAGAGAAGAAAAGCAAGAAAGAATAGGATTTTTTTCCTTTTAGTTTTGTTTAAGAAACAAGTTAAAAGGATATTTATCACAAACGACTCTCAAGATGAAGGATTTATTTTGGATACCACTGTTTGCTTTGCTGTTAAATTTGGGTAAGTTTAATAAATATCTACATTTTAACTAAAAGAACCTTATTTCCATGTTTAGAAAAAGATGACATTCTAAAGCATAAATTTGTACCCAAAAAAAGACTTGGGACAGATTTTATGTAAATCTCTTTTTTTTTTTTTATTTCCATAAAAAACATATTTAATCAAAAAAAAAGCTAAAAGAAAGTAAGTTATATAGTTGAATCCCTTTACTTCCTTGTTCCCTTATTCATACAAAGAGTCAAAAGGCTAAAAGGGACACAAAATTGAGTAAAATTGAGAAAATCCACCACACATCCACGGTTGCCACTCCTAAAAAAAATCCTACCAAACCTGCTGAAAAATCCTACCAAACTTAATAAAAACCTGCAAAATCCAAAACTTTTGAACTTAAAAAAAAAAAAAAAAACTTATACAAAAAAGATATAGTTTTTGGGTTCAATAAAATGTTTGTACCTATCTACTACCTTCCGCAAACAAACAAGACTAGTTTATTTTTTATTTAAAAAAAGCGGCTATTGGAATTATACCTTAAAACACGAGCTATTTCATTTTATTTTAAGATAAAGCCTAGTAAATTTGCATATCGTCGGCCTCTTAAGGAAACTTCGTAGCTCCCAAATACAAAATTTTACAGGAGAGACGAAAAAGTAGAGAAACAACATAGTAGTTGGGAGTTAAATGCTTTGCAAAATTTGAATTTAAGTCTATTTAGAGTTTTCGGAATGACTTCAAATTTTCTGGGTTACTCCGCTGACATATTTGCTATAAAATTGCATTCAAAAGTAATTTTCGAAAAAAGGTGGAGTTACGAGGTTTCCTTAGTAACTCCAAATTCAATCCATTAAGCAATACCTATAAGTTTTCGTTTTCAACTACAATTTTTGAATAAATATGAAAACAAAACAAACAAAAAAATGCCCATTAGAGTTGAATATGATTTGCTTACAAAAGTTAAAATCTGATTCTGTCATGCCACAGAAACTTTTTAAAGAGTTTCTTAATACCACGTTATGAAGTAACATTATACTCATAACTCATTTCATGCATTCCTCTTGCATTATGCATTAAAATTGATTTTGCAATCCATAATGAGAAAGAAATTGAATAAATAAAATTAAATAAATTTGGGAATAACGCGTTTAATACCTAGTCTTTAAAAAATTAGAAATTAGAAATAATTTCATTTTCAGAAAATTGTTTCCATAAGGTGACCCAAAAACTACCAAATCGAGTTTAAACCTACCATCCTACCAAAGCCAAAAAAAAACCTACCAAGTTTGTCAGAATTCTACCAAAACGGCAACCGTGCACACATCACAAAAAGTTTTTTGTTGTTGTTGTTGGGAAAACAAGTGACTCTGACTGTGACTATATAAAAAGTAGTAGTGGTAAACAATCGATAGCGATATCAGACTTGGCGCAGGCGGTTGTGCTCTCTCTCTTCCAATGTCGATTTTCCCTACTTTTTCCGCTCTACTCTATTCTCTGCCTGCTACTTGTTTTGTCTTTTCTATAAACTTACTTCATCGTACATCGCCATTTAGGCTGGCAAAAAAGGTAGAAATGGTTAGCTACTACTCCAAGGAGTAAGTACCTATAGCGTAAAAGCAAAGGGAACAAGGCACTGAACGAAACAGTGAACCGAATATCGAACCAAAAAAAAAAACCGACCGAACCAACCATAGTGGCAGTGCTAGAGCGAGTTGTGTTGGAAAAAGGAGACATGAATATAGAGGATGTCGGAGACGGAGTCATAGTCGGAATCGGATGTGTACACACTCTCCTCGCTGGCGCTATGTCTATGACATAATGAAAATTCTCAACAACAACCGTACCGTCAGCAGCGAGAGCTGTTGTTGTTGTTGGTGTTCCAGTTCCAATTCCAAATGTGTGTAGCGGAATTTTTAAGGATATGTTACCCTGTATGAATGATATCAACTTAAGCCACCCCAAACAGCACCCCACCAATAACCCCGCCCTCGGTATTTTTACGGCATAGCTTTCTCATCCCCTTGCGGAGTTTTCCCTCCAGTCGTATCCAAATGTGAAACCCAAAACGTACCCCAAAGTAAGGTACTGACTGTAGTAGCAGTAGCGTAGTCACAATCAGAGTCTTCTTGATGTTTTTGAATGTATTTGTGAGTTTTCCAATTTTGTTTCCTTTGCTACACCACACTTGTGTAACCTTCCGCTGTCCTCCACCCGAATTGTGTTAGGCAAAGCCAAAATCGAGAAATCCGAGGTGGGCCTGATGAGATGGTATAGTTTAATATTACGTAGTTGTAAATGGAAAATTTTGATATTTTTAGAAGGGGGATTGGTGGTGTTAGGGCGACGATGGAATGGCACAGGTAAATTGTTGGCGCTTGCTAGCTTGCCAGCTTAAAATCATCGTCTACAGCCCTTAATTTAGCTGACTTTGACGTATCATTAAGTCGGGTGGTTCTTGTTCTGTGTCGAACCGAACGACGAACGTTGAAGGCAAGTCACTGTTCTACATGAGGGAATTAAAATTTTGCCCATCGATAAGTTGCGGATTGCTTTTTTTTTTGTTTTAACGTCAAAGCCGAGCCAATTCGTCTGCATTTGGCTTGACTACGGAGAATGAGTGTCTTCTCTCCGTTTTGTACACAAAAGTCCCTTTTTTTATAAGAATGTATGTGTGTGTGTGTTTACCATTAGCGTTGTTGTTGTATGTTTTATCCCCACATTGCCTTCTTTAGTGGGGTTGGTTTGAGTTTATTATTTTTTTTTTCTACTCTTCTCTCTTTTTTTTTTATTTTTTATTAAAGATTCGTCGTGTCGCATTATGAGGCTTGAAAATTTGTAATGAAATTGTTTAAATGCGTTTAAGAGTTTTATGATTTAACAAAATAGCTATTCATTCTTCCTTATCCTCGTTTAAAAATTTTTGTCTCTTAACTTTATGCGCTGTTTGCCGTTGCCGTGTTGTCATCGCATCATTGTCGTCATCGTCATTTTGTCGTCTATCATACAAAATGTTCCGTTGTTTTGAGCAGGAGGTGGTGGAAAATGGGAGGAAAAATCAATCGATAATACAGAATCATTTTTCGCCTTTTCTGTTTTCTGTCTATGTGCTTATGATTGCGTGTGTCCTTTTTTGTCGTTCGCCATCATCGCTGCTTTTCCGTTTGCTTTGACTTTGAGCAGTGCTATTTTTTTTTGTTTTATATAAATACATACATACTTATATGTGTGTATATGTATTAATTTTGTTCTGGATTCTAGTTTTTTTGGTAATGGGCGCTAAAAGAGTGGGTGGAATAATAATATAAAAAAAAAAAATTGGTTTCACAACTCTATACATAAAGTTAATTTTATTTCTTTTTTGTTCTTTTTTTTATATTTTTTATTTGTAGACGAAAGAATTTCATTATTTTTTATGTCTTACACGCTTGTGGGTCATTTTTTTGTTCGTTTGTTTGTTGTTCCGTTTAGTTTGAGTTAAACTATAGAACACGCAATGCGAATTATAGTTTGAAGTAAATTAAGATTGATATAATTATATTGCTTTCAATTTTGTTCTATGGAAAAGGTTAAAATCAAATTTATAAGCATATATTCATTTTATGTATAGGTACCTAGATCCCTTTTTTATGAACTTAAATGCAAAGGTGTTAGTAAGTCCGAGCTGCATTTAAGGTTAGAAGCCAGACCAGCCAGGGCCAGAGGTCTTCTATATTTCATCTCAATTCGTTTGTGATTAGCCTTAGCCTGATAACTCCATAGCATATTTTTCTGTTTCTTGCAATTGATAATCTACCATTAAAAACTTTACAGGAACATGGTTGTTCAAAAATTCTTTGTATCCATTCCCGTGCCGCAGGTATTCTTAACGTAATTTACTTTTCTAAGTTTCATGAATTAAGTCCAAAAAAATATAAAATAATTCACTAAAATGCTGAATAGATACATTGATAAAAAAAAGTCCTTAAACCCTAAATAAATGGACATAAATATTCAAAAAGGTTTGAAATAAATTTATTAATCGGAAAAAAGTCGTCAATTCTTAGGTCTAAAGGACTTGAACCCCTTTTTTGAGATTAATAACTTTTGAAATAACGACCACAAGAATAGAGAAATATCACCTTTATTTTATTTTACTAAAATTTTGTTTTACAGTCTGACCAGTCAGTAGACAGAAGGTAACAAGGAAGCTCACTTGAACCAAATGTTTTGGTATCAGGGAATAATGAACTGTTATTCTGCAAACAATTTTGTTTTGTTCCATAATCACAAATAAAAAATAAAATATAACATGCGAGAGAACTTTAAACTCACGAATAGTCTAAGATCCGGGAACTGAAAACTGGAACTGTTATTATACTTCTTCACAGAATCGGAGCCATTCAAGCCGGCAGACATATTTGCCATAGATATTATAAAAACCTTCTCTTAATATTAATATAAATCTGTTACCCCTCGCGCAAGAAATCTGATGCCGGATATTAGACTTTTCGTCAGTTTAAAGTTTTCTCGCATATTTTATTGATATAAGCTTTGCTGAAAATATACACGTTTGGTTTCATTACATCACAATACAACTTTCCTTGGCCAGGTTTTTTGGAGAAATTTTGAGAATTAATTAGAGATCAGATTTCTGAAAGATACTCAAATGTTAACCCAAAAAGTGCGTTTTTATCTTAAGTACTTTTCTAATTTGAAAGGAACTACTGATCAGCTAACAGGTTACAAATGAAACAAAACATATTTCGAATGTCAAAAGTTTTATGTGTATTAACATGTTCTTATACTATTCAATAAAAGTCACCTTCAAGGCAAATGAACTTGCTTAACTTTACATAAATGTAAGGCAAGAATATTTACTAACTTTTGGCCTCTGAAAACTGGCTTCACACTGATAAAATATATTAATATTACTAAAAAATCTATCTAGCACCGATTTAATTATTTGCAGTGTATAAGATTCTGAAAATGGTGTTTTTTTTTTATTCCAGACTTTTAATCTTCGTCAATTAGGTATAATTTTCATTCACTCATTTGAGAGGTCTTGAAACCAAACTATAAAATTTTTATCAATAAAAAAAACGTAATAAAAATAATATACATGTTCGCAGTGATGGCTTCACGGAGGTCGTCAGGCCGCAGTTTGAACAGAATCTAGTTGTTAAGATCATATAGATAACTACTGTCTGTGTGGGATGATATAATACTCATATTAGAGTTGTCTTTAAAGAACATTGCAAACCTAATTAATTTAATTTTCGAAAAAAATGAGAAAAAAGAAGGAAGAAAAAAAAAACCAGATCCAAAAGCAATTATAAAAGAAGAGTAATTTGGCATCAATTGATGCTGGGGTGTTTGGCACACTACTTTTCAAGACAATTCCCACACCCACAATTTTGTTCTCAATGTTTACCAGATTCATATGAACATTGAACACCCATTCCTTAAAGATTAAGGTTAACAAAAACAAAGCTTTATACACATAAGAAGCTTTCTTTGTAAGTACATAGATGTTGACACAAATAAGTAATCGTTAAAATGTTTTCTTTTTTGTCTTATCATGTCGCCAAAAAACTTTACGACTTTGCAGAGCTATGAATATGTTTTTTTTTTTAGAGAAAAGAATAAATTAAACAATTCTTTGATGATTGTCAATAAATTATGAGGCTCAACTTTCTTTATTGGTTGGCTACTCCGACTCAGTAGTTACTCCTTTTTAATTTTGAACTCAAAATAAAACAAAACATTTAAGTACTAGAATGAAATGAGTTTAGTCCTGGCACGGCCGTATGTTTATCGGTTGGATGGTATCCTACTCGTATAAGACGCTAAGATTTGGTTAATTCTTACTGACTTTTATTGGAGTAAAGCGGAAATTTCGAAGAACCAATATTGTAACAACCATACAACGGTGGCTTGATGTGAGTGAGAGCTCGGGACCGTTGCGTTGTGTCGATATCAAATGATCGGCCGCTGCAATTGCGCATTTGAGCTTCCTACACCAGTTGAATACAAATTCATATTTTTAATTTTAAGATGTAAAGCAAAATGATTAAAGAAAAAGGAATACTGCCTCTTGAGAGGAATTGACAAAGCCTCCAATAGAATCATTGTCATGAATATGTGCATCTCTGCGTACCCCTTCGGACTCTGCGCTAAATGGTAAATCCCTTCCGTTCATTCAAATTGATTACATGTACACAAGAATGGTCAAAAGTTGTTAGTCGCTAGGCCTTGCTACTTCATGGGGTTTCGTATGACAAATTCTTATTATATTAGAGCTTAAATTCGGCTGTTAAACTGCGAGTTAAAAGTTTTATGGTTGGCAGTGTTCGACCGCTCTTATGGAAGAACGAAATTTATCAGTGCGGAGCTTACTGTTTTGCTGGAACTGTTTGCAAAATACTGAAAGAGTACGTCTCATAGATCAGAGTTTTACTGAACTCTCAAGCATCAATCAAATTGAATGAATAGGTTAAAAATTGTCTTGGATAAAATTTTGATCCATCGTCAATTTGATGATATTTATTATGGCCAATCGACAAGAAGAAATAAATTGTAGGTTTACATGAGATGTAGGTAATTTAAAGAATGCAATAGGAATAATTAAATTAGTAAATAAATATTCAAATGATTTTATTAGGCAAAACTGAAGAAGAAGAATTATATCGTATTGGTAAACATTAGATTTTACTTTAAAACAGTTTGACTGAAAAATATTTTTCATAAAAAATAAAACAAAAACAAAAAACATCGGCTTCTCATTATGGTTCTAAATTCATTACACATAATTATATTTATTCCTCGACTCATTTTGAATAAAAAAAAGCAAAAGAAAAAATTTGCTACCATGTTTCATTAAGTTTCTCTCAACATTCTAAGGTGCTGTTAATTAATGGAACACAAAATTATGGCGCATGGTGATGATGATGAGGACGATGGTAAAGTTTGAAGAGGAAGACTCTGACAGCGTGTATCCGTCATACATTCTGAACTTGCTTGAAAGATCTTTGCATGGCATGTTTCTGTCACTCTTAGTGTGTTGTGTCCTACAAACAAAAATAAAGAACCTACATTTCTCATTTGCAAAGAAGAGAAGTCTACTACCAACATCATCCATTCAACATAAAGAACAAAACAAATAATTATAATGAGCCCGTAAACTCCACACATTCTCGAGAGTGTCAAATACAAACAGAAGCTCAGCTATTATTCTATGCGTCAACCATACCATACACCAAACATCGTCATAATATATAATACTTTATAATATACCACCATCACCGGTAAAAAGGGGATGGGTGGGAAGGGGGTACAAAAAAAACTACAACAACAAAAAAGGATTAAGTTGACCTTTCACGTATGTGTATACGAGTACATCATGTAATGGGCATGCAAGATACATCGTTTGATTCGCATATCGCATGTTGTATCTTCACATACGTATATAGTTAAGAATATTTTTTTTTTTTTTTTTTGAAAAGTGCTATGATGGGAATTCTGTCTTACTTGCATTAAAACAAGTACCCCCTTGCCAAAGAGGAGGAATACTTGAACCTTTTCAACAAAATAGTTTCTTTGTAAATTGTCTTGAGTATTTTTTTTTGTTTTATTTTGTTTTTTGATGCTTTCGTGCTTTGGACATTTTGATTAACATTATTTTTTTTTTTTTATGTGTGTTTTTGAAAAGTCTCTTCTAATAAAACACATTTATATTTAGGTCAAGTAGTTTTTTTTTTATAAAAATAATGAAAAATGCAAGGGATTCTCACACAGATGTCATGGAATTTTAATAACAAAAAAGTTAAAACACATTGTTGTAGGAGGTGTTTTTTGTTTTGTATATTCATTGGAATACAGAAACAATAGAGATACTAAAATGAAATGAAGGTTAAAGAAAAAAATATATGTATAGTGTGCATAAATATATAGCAACCTAGTAGTCATTACGGGATTGAATTGTTAGCGATATCCTTTTTTGCCTATGCTATACAATGGAAGTTAATGAGAAAATTTATAGAAAGAAAAAAAGCAAAACTCTTTTAACCATTTTCTTTTGTTATTTGTTTTATTCCATTGTGAATAGTTTTAAGTTCAAACTTTTTACCGACTAAGTGGTAGTTACTTATCGACTTTAATGCGAACCATACGTAACCGTGTTCTATTGGGGGCGGTAGAATTCTCTTTACTAGCGAAAAAATCGTGTTACTTTGAATAGTAAAAATATGTAAGTCCTGAATTACAAGATTACAAATAAATACAACTTTAAACAAAATGGTACCTACCTAAGTAACTACGAATATCGAGATATTTTTTGGTTTTCTTTATATATTGATTTTAACCAATGAGCCAACATTGGACCACAAGAACAACGTCTTTTTTAAATTTTTTGTGGTGCCAATTTGACATGTACCGTAAAACCGGGTGACTTTGGCACGTTTTCAATTTCAAATGTGAATAACTTCTGCAATAATTTTTTTTTTTAATGAAGATTTCAACCAATTTACCTACTTCGCTCATTCTATAGGTATGATTAATCTTGAAGAAATCTGTCCGACAGTTCTATAGATAAATGCCAAAATATGGGTGGCCAAAGTCACCCTCCATTCCGGGTGACTTTGGCCGGTAGGACGGTTGCTATATTTCCGGTTTAACTACAAGTAGCACGTCAGTCTAACCCAGCCCAAATGAAAGAGCAGATTTTTTAAAACATGTGGGTATTGTTTTTATTTTCGTACACAGAATTGTCGATTTTTATTTGATTAAAAAAAAAAAAAAAAAACAAAACCTTAAAATTAGCATACATTTTGATATCCTTCAAAGGATATGGAAAAAAATAGTCTCTCTCTGTGGTCAACCGTTGGAACAGGAAGTTTCTTCTCCAGATCACTTTTGGTGACTTGTGCAACGTCTTTTTTCTATGAGTATATGAAACTGTACCCAGCACCCACCTCTTCGCAGGAATGACACTGTCTGGGCTTCCGGCTGTGACTTATTTTTGAGGGGCCGCACAGTGCGTGGAGTGTATGGGGGATGTGGACAAAAATCAGAATATAAAAAATTTGTGTTTCTTTGAATAGGCAAAACCTTCAGAAACACATATTTATGGTATATTTCATCAAAGTAATGATAAATTTCACAAAAAAATAATAAACAATTAAATAATATCGAATGAGAGCTAACTATGCTGGCAAAATGAGAAAATTGTCCAAAAAATGACAAAAGTGCAATTAAATTCCCCGATATTTTGGAACAAAATATTTTGAAAGGCGCTTTAGAATCCACAGCTTTTTGTTTTCTTAAAATAAACTCATAAAGCACCTTTATGTTTGAAAATTTTACAATTTAAGCCAATTTTTCCAAAAAGTTCTTATTTTTTAGTACTGAAAATGAGTCTACAAAAATATAAATATTTTGAAGATGAGCAAGTATGAGCAAAAAAGGTGAGCATGATAAGAAAGTAGAAACATAAGGGAACCTTGTGGCATACAAGATTCTGCTACAGCTTGCTACAGTCTGATATAAATTTAGTTTTTGAGTCACAAAAAAAAGAGTTTTTGTTGGTTATATTTTTTAAATACTAATTTCACTTTACAAAAACAAATTGACATACACACCTGATCTTCAGATAATCATTTTGATAATTAACAAAAAAAAAAGTCAAGAACATTTGTTTTCACTTAAAAAAAAATGATAAACATCAATTTGAACCTTAGCTTGAATAATCAACATATCATGAAAAACACCACTAATCTTTTTGAATCTTATATTTAAGTAGTGAAAAACTGTGTTTTATTAGTGTTGAATATAAGCCCTACATGTGAAGCACCGGTTTTTCATCATATAATAGACTGATTTTTTTATTTTTGTCCACTGGTCAACGCACTGTGGGCCGGGCTGATCCGTGGACATTTCTTCAGTGGCATCATCGGGTGCATTTACATTGGGAGAATGTTTTAAAATGCTCGAAGATAATGTGAAGTCCGCCATAGTGACACTAGCACCTGGTTCAATGTTAACTTTTTTCTTTCTTGGCTTCCTGGTTGAGGTATCCGGGGTCCGAAGGCTCTTCATATAGTCCAATACTGAATCGCTAAGGTTCATCATGTTGCTGGGAGTATTATCTGTTCTTGATTCAGTTTTGTCGAGTTAACTTAAAACTTGTTGCCTATCGCATGGATAAATTCCAGTTGCCCGGAAGCCAGATATCAAATTTTCCCTTGCCTTGTCGTTCTCATGTAAGCTGTCCCATACTTTTTTTAGAAGCCTAGGAAACATATCTTTCGGCACTGTTCTGTCAAAGTCACCCGATATGCCGGCCAAAGTCACCCTACCATATGGCATTTTTTATAAACAAATTAAAATTAATTTTTATGAAATAGTTACAAAGGTATAATGAAAGTAATTCAACTTGCAAAACAATACACATATCGGAGTTAATGCAATCCTATTTCTGCAACATTTTCAAACCATCCAACATTTTCAGATGATTTTATTTTTAGCATTTTTAAGAAAACTAAATTTTAGTATAAATTAATATCTAATTTTAATTAAATAAACCTAGTATGATCACTTTTTAATTCATCAAATTATACGAATTTACAAAGAAACTTGAAAAAATCAAACAAGTCCTTCATATATTAACAATTTTTTTAAAAAGTGTCCATGTCAAACCCAAAGTCACCCGCCAGGCCAAAATCACCCGGTTCTACGGTACTCTTTTCCGTTCGACTGGAAATGATTTATTTTGGTTTCGTCTGACCAAGTGACAAATTTCTAGCCTGATGCATAGTAATACTTGTCAAATTGGCCCAATTAAATAATTCAAAGATTAACAGGTCAAGCAAACAACGAAACAGGGCCTTATAGTTTGGATGTTTTTGCGGGGTTACATGTTAATGTTAGTCTTTTGGAAATGAAAGTTTAATTTGAATTCTTGTATTTGTTTATCGAATTGTTAATTAAACATTATAAAACATTATTACTGAATTTCAATAATTTCGATGAAGTGGAAGTAATTTTTTTTTCTTATTAAAAATTATGTATCACATTTTGCTCGCTACTGTAGGTTTACTTAAACTACAAGTACAAGAACGAGTTTATGCAACCCAGTCGTGCAATTATTTGTGCCCTTCACTTGGAAAAAAAAACATTCATTTACTGTAGAAGCAAAGTATTTCTATTTTATTCATCCAAAGAGTTCTATCAAAGAAGATCTTAAAATTGTATTGGCAAGCATTTTCCTTATAAGAAGGATTTAACTAAAAAAGTTTTGCAAAATTCTTCATTACTAAGGGAAAAATACATATAAATAGTTACTGTCAAGTTACGTACCTATAATATGAGCCTTATAATTCGACATGGGACGTTTATCTACTGCAGTCATTGCTTCATAAAATCGTAGACAGATTTTCTGGGAAGAACTCGACATGAGAATGCAGAAAATTAATTTTTAAAGATATTCTGCATCCGAGTTCTTCATAGACTTCGAAGAATTTAAAGAAGACTTTTATTGTTTCCTAAAAAAAGCTGTACCAAGTTTTTTTTTTCTTCTTCAACTAGGTAATTTTCTTAGTACGTAATTCGTTACTTTTGTCATTAGTTTTTAGATTAGTGGTCTAACAAAATAGCTTTGAAATAATGAAACCATAAGAATGCATATAAGTTTGAATTCTCATGAAAAAAATTCACAGTTTGTCATGTAGGGTGATTCGTATAAGATGCTACAAAAAGCTAAGGCGTGTAGTTTGAGTCAAAACTGTTAGAATATTCATTTGCGTACAAAATCCACTCAGCTCAAATTACTTGTTGTTATAAATATTAATTTATCTGTTGTTTATTTGTTTTGTGAAAATTTCTAAAATATTTGTATTCCTCATTAAATTGTTATCAAGCTCAGACGTTATTGTTGTTATTAAAGAGTTCTTTATAAGACGAAGACTTTTATTTTATCAAGAAGGAATCAACAGATTATGGGCCCAGATGGACGTTTTCAAGAGTTGTGTAACTAAACTCAATGGAGACAATTATCATATCTGGAAGTACAAGGTCGAATTACTGTTAAGGAGGGATGACTCCTGGAAAGCTATCGACACCGCGAAACCTGCGGAAAATGCAGATGCTTGGCTCAAAGCGGATAGCAATGCAAAAAGCATGATAGGATTATTGGTAGAAGACAACCAATTAGTCCATATCAGGGCAGCCAAAACTGCGAAAGAAGCGTGGGTGAACCTGCAAAATTACCACGAAAAAGCAACCCTGACTAATAGGGTCCAATTAATGAGAAAAATTTGCAGTATCAAGCTAAATGAAAATGAGAAGATGGAACCTCATATTGAAAAGATGACGACATTGTGTGAAAAGCTGACGGCGTTGGGGGAAGTATTGTCCGATAGATGGAGAGTAGCAGTTTTACTAAGCAGTCTTCCATCGTCATACGACACATTAGTTACTGCACTAGAAGCAAGGCAAGATTCCGATCTTACATTAGCGATAGTTGAATCGAAATTATTGGAAGAATGCTGTAAAAGAAATTTCAACATGGGTGTAGAGAAGAATTCTGTGCTGAAGGTAAACAATTTTTGTAAGTTTAACAAAAAATGTTTCTTTTGCCAGAAAAGTGGTCATATCAAACGAGAATGTAGCCAATATGCCCAATGGAAGAAAAACCAACCAAAGGGGTCCGTTAATAAAGTAACGACGTCGAACGAATTTTGTTTGATGTCCTGTTCCGAAAATATGAATGGTTGGATTGTTGACTCCGGGGCAACGTGTCATATCACGAATAAAGCCAGCAACTTCATTTCGTTTGATGAACACTCAGGAAGTGAAAAAGTCGTTCTCGCTAATGGTCAAGAAATAACTTCAAGTGGAAAAGGTACGTGTCGCTTATTTATCACAGTCGAAGACCGAGAAACATCAATCCGAGTGGAGAACGTACTTTTTGTTCCTGAGTTCCAAGGAAGTCTAATTTCTGTCAGAGCAATGGTAAACAAGGGACTATACCTCAAATTTGATAAGAAGCTATGCACAATCAAGATTCCGGAAGGGGAAATAGTTGCGATAGCTGATTTAGTTGGTAATCTCTACAGACTAAGAGAAAGTACAAGAAAACAACAAGCAATGATGATTTCAAACAGATTGTACTGCATACATTACTGGCACAGGGTGCTAGGACATCGAAGTTTAGATGCTGTCAAGAAATTGGTGAGTCAATCCAAATTTCCTATAAGTAGTTGTTGTTGTTCTGATGTCTGCGAAATATGCATGAAAGGCAAAATGACTCGCTTGCCTTTTAACTCTCATTCAAAAAGCAAAAGTACTGCAGTTTTAGATTTGGTACACAGTGATTTATGTGGGCCAATGCAATATACAACACCTGGGGGCAAAAGATATTTTATGACTTTTATCGATGATTTTAGCAAATTTACTACAGTTTTTCTACTAAAAGAAAAGTCAGATGTTTTTCAATGTCTCCAGGAATATGTTGAAATGGTCAAAACTCGTTTTTCCAAAAAGCCTAAAGTTATCAGATCGGATAACGGAGGAGAGTATAAAAATAGACGAGTCATGCAGTATTTGAAGAACGAAGGAATAGCTCATCAGTATACTGCCCCTTATTGCCCACAGCAAAACGGCACGGCCGAAAGAAAAAATCGGTCTTTAGTTGAAATGACGAGATGCATGCTCTTGGATGCTGAACTAGGTCGAGAGTATTGGGGCGAGGCTGTAATGACTGCTAATTACCTTCAAAATATTTTGCCTTCTAGTGTTTTACCTACTTCTTCTTTTGAAATTTGGCATAAGTGTAAGCCTAGGTTTGAGCATCTTCAGATTTTTGGATCAGGCGCATTCGTTCACATCCCAAAAGAAAAACGCAAAAAGTGGGATGACAAAGCTTCTTTATTAACATTTGTCGGATATGATGAGAACTCGATGGGGTTTCGTCTACTCGATAAGACATCGAAAAGAATTGTCATTAGTCGTGATGTCAAGTTTGTTAATATGAAGCCTACAATTGCTGATCAAAATCTGGAAACGAGTGAAAGTAGCGAAATAGAAATACATCTAAAGCAAATACCTATAACAACTGAGATCAATGAACCTACAACAACTGAGATCAATGAACCTACAACAATTGAGATCAATGAACCTACAACAATTGAGATCAATGATGATGAAAGTGAAACAAATTCTGAAGAACGCCAATCAAATTTCGAAGGATTTCCCGATGAAGAGGTTACGAAAGAAATAAGGTCATCATCACGATCAAATAAAGGGCAACCACCGGAAAGATTCACTAGTTGTATAAACAATGTTTCACAAGTTTGTTTTATTAAAGAGCCAAATAGTTACAAAGAAGCCATTACTTGTGAACAAAATACTAGATGGAAAATTGCAATGGAAGAAGAGATGGAATCACTAAATAAAAATAAGACATGGACTCTAGTCCGACCTCCAGAAAATGCGAATATCGTTGGTTGCAAGTGGATATATAAGATTAAACGTGATGTTGAAGGGAAAGTTGAACGATTTAAAGCAAGATTGGTTGCACAAGGTTTTAGTCAAAAATTTGGAACCGATTACGACCAAGTCTTTGCTCCAGTTGTTAGACAAGCCACTTTCCGAATTCTTCTTTCACTAGCTGGGCACCGAAAAATGAAAGTAAAGCACTTTGATGCGAAGTCAGCATTTTTAAACAGTAAGTTAAATGAAGACATATATATGAAGCAGCCTCCTGGATTTCAATCTGAAGATCAACATCTTGTTTGTAAACTTCAAAAAAGTCTATATGGATTGAAGCAGGCAGCGTTTTCTTGGAATCAAACAATATCAGAAGTTTTGACTGGAAACGGATTTGATCAGAGCAAATCAGATCGATGTTTGTTTACAAGAAAAAAGGGCAAGACAACAATCTATCTTCTTATATATGTTGATGACATCATCGTTGCGAGTACTTCAGAGCAATGCATTGAAGACACAGAACGACTGTTGAAATCTCACTTTGAAATAAAAAATCTTGGAGATATACATCACTACTTAGGACTTGAAGTAATCAAGGACGGTCAAGGGAATTTTTGTGTTCGGCAGAAGCAATACATTGAAAAACTATTATGGCCTTCAAAATTCAAAGAGTTCCAAAATTCCACTTGATCCAGGGTACGGGAAAACTGAAGACTCAAGCCCTCTTATGAACAACGAGAAATACCAAAAGTTAGTTGGCAGTTTGCTCTATATAGCAACTAACACGCGACCTGATATTGCTGCATCAGTTTCGATTTTAGCTAGCAAGACTAGTTCTCCAAGCCAAACAGATTGGACAGAGCTAAAACGAGTTCTTAAATATCTTCGTGGAACTTCAACATTTAAACTTAAACTGAGCAGAATTGAAAATCACGAAGAAAAAGAAAAGTTGATGGGTTATGCAGACGCAAATTGGGCAGAAGATCGAACATCCCGAAAATCAAACTCGGGTTACATCTTCTTATTGAATGGAGGTCCTGTGAGCTGGACATGCAGAAAGCAAACTTGTGTTTCATTATCCAGCACAGAAGCTGAATTTGTCGCTTTGTCTGAAGCATGTAAAGAAGCAGTTTGGTTAAGAGGACTTCTTTCATCTTTTGACTGCAAACAGTCTACTGCAACTACTTTATTCGAAGATAACCAGAGTTGTTTAAAGTTGATTCAGGAGGAGAAGCTAAGCAATAGATCCAAGCATATAGATACAAAAACTTATTTTGTTAAAGATTATGTTGATGAAAATTTCATTTTATGTAAGTACTGTTCTTCAGGAAATATGTTGGCTGATATGCTTACAAAACCTCTTGCTTCATCTCGACTTGAATTTTTACGAAACAAATGTGGTTTGGTAAGCAAATGAGGAGGAGTGTTAGAATATTCATTTGCGTACAAAATCCACTCAGCTCAAATTACTTGTTGTTATAAATATTAATTTATCTGTTGTTTATTTGTTTTGTGAAAATTTCTAAAATATTTGTATTCCTCATTAAATTGTTATCAAGCTCAGACGTTATTGTTGTTATTAAAGAGTTCTTTATAAGACGAAGACTTTTATTTTATCAAGAAGGAATCAACAAAAACAATCGAAGTCTATTTGGACCCATTTAGGCATGAGGAAAAATCAAATTAATTTAATTATTTTAAAAGATTTAATTTAAAAGATAATTTATATAAAAACATCGACAACACTTGCAATACCTTACTAAACCTTTTTTTTAAAGCCATAAATTTACGCTTTATTTTTTAATTCAACATTGGAATTCCATAGTTTTTGAAAAAAACAATTTTGAAATTTTGAGATTATTTCCGCGTCATGTGGATGAAATTAGCTAGAAAATTAAATGTTTTGAGTGAATGAAGGAAAGAATTGGGTACATGCAAGGTCATTTTGTGTAAAAGATGATAAAATTGTCTCATTTCAATTTTGAAACTTGTATTAAAAATTATCTTATTTGCTTTGGCCGGAACCTGCTATAACGTTTTTAAGTATTATTTTTATTTTTAATATTCAATACCTATTGTTTTTCATTTTAAGTCATGTTAAAAACTTTTAAATGTTTGAGAAAATGCAAAATATCAAAAATATCTCTCCGTCGGAAATGTACAACAATTGAAAATTTTCTCGGACCGCTGCTGATGCGAAACGCAAAATTATCAAGACTCTAAAGTCGACAACGAAAATGCTAACGAAAAAATATCATCGAGTATTCTGTCAAAGTCAAAATAAAAAAATTCAAAATTAATTTAAAATCAAGAAAAATCAACAGAAAATAATTTGTAAAGCAAGAAATAAATGAATTAAATGAGAAAAAACTGTCAACACTGTTCTTGGAGTCAAGAAAAATGCACAGGACAGTAAAAAGTGAGTGACAAATGAGTGAAAAATCTCCAATTTTTCGCTAGAGCTACGTACTGAAAAACGAAAAGCAAAACTAAATTTTTCGTTCAGAATTTCGTTCACGAAATTTTGTATGGAAAATTTCTTTTCGCTTCAGCAGCGTACTAGGCTTAAATCACAAATCATTTGAATTTAACAAATAAAATTGAAAGACTTTTATTTTAAGAAAGTTTAAAATAAAATATATGTAAACATTTATAATTGGGTATTTTTCCAGTCAAAAATAAAAATAAAAATTATCAATGAATTAAATCAATGATGGATCTATTCATCATAACGCACCTCCGGTGGTACAACGACGTAAGTACAAAAATGTTGATTCTTCAGAAAACTCGATTAAACATTTTGAAAACGTTTGAAAACAATGTAACGGTCCAAAGGAATTTCTGCCCCCTGGATACAAATAGAAAATTTTCAATTGGGTCTTTGTTTCATCGGAAGGAAATACCTTTTCTTGAAACTATGGCATACTTAACTCAGAAAATTCAAAATTTGCACTTACGTCGTTGTTCCACCGGGGGTGCGATAATATGATTAATTCACCTGTCTATCTATTTTTAATACTCTTCTTATAACAAGAACATATTGGTAGGAAAAATTTTCTTAAAAAAAAAAACATGTTAAAAGATCATTTTGTGGTCGGTTAAATATCATAAACGTTCAAAACGGTAGTTGTCAGTAACGCTTTGTATTTAACATAAAATACCGACACGAAAAAACTCTGTTCTATATCTTGAACAAAAAAAAAACTAAAATGAACGAAAAGACTGTAAACTCATAAATCTTCAAGTTGAAATGAAAAATAAGACAAGCGAATCCGCCAGACTGGTCTTACAACATACATATATGTATGAATAGAGCTCGACACGAACATCGAAACGAATAAAACCAACAATCGATATCAATGTTCAGATATCAAAACAAAATCATTGTGCATACAGGAGATCAATGTCACCGAAATCATATTGAATTAACCGTGTAGGTAGATATAGATGCACCTCAAACAAACCAGTTATATTGTACTATTATAGTTGTTTTTGTTGTTTTTTTGTTATTCGTATCAATTTCGTTCCGTGTTTTCGTTATTGCTGTGTAACTAGTTGTGGTGTTTGTTTTTTTATTTTTATTTGTTTTTTATTTCTCATCAACCAATTTTAATAAGTAGGTTACATTAGTTTGGATATTTAGGGATTATAAAGCGATTAAAATATTTATTGGATTCGTATCTAATATAAATTAAGAGGCTTTTTATTGTTAGGGGCATTAAAAAATTAAGTAGGAGTTTATTTCTTCGAAAAATGTCACGTGTGTTTACAGTCACTGCATGTTACTCGTATCAATTATCTGAATAAGAAACACATCCGTGGTTCGGAAGAATTTTATTTTATGCCATATATACTGGCAGGAATAAAAAATGTCGAGATTATTATCTGAGACCGATATTCGACGTATGTTTCACAATTGCAAAAGGCAATAGCACAAAGATTCAAATTGCGTTGAAGATCGATTTAACGTCGTTTGAAAAAGATTAATCCTTGTCCGTTCACAGTATCTATGTAAAAGGCCTTGATGACTAAGATTTTGAAATCAAAAATTAATGCCGAGTTGATTTTAAGCTCATAATTCAATGCAATGAATTATGAACTCAAAATCAATTCAGTTGATTTACCGAAATTTTGTGTTTAGCGATATAGCCCTGTTTTTGAGTGTATCCCACGTGAGATTGTCGGAATTCTTGAACTACGAAACGTGCGGCAATCGAAACAATAAATTTCTTGAAGAAAAAATAGTGTTCCTTTGTTTTAGTTTTGTCCTTAGAATTGATAGTACTGAGAGATGAGGCATTTATTGGTCGTACGTTTCTGGGTTTATGTTAAGGTTTTAGTGCGCTTGAATGACCATCCAAAAAATTGACAAACATAATTTATCGGAATATATCGATCATTGGAAGGATATACTTTGCAACTTTTCTTTCGAATGTGTTCTGCCTTGCCACTATATTTTTTTTTTATTGTTTTTATATTAGGTATTTGTTTATATATTCTTTTTTAAGTAAAAATAACTTATTGTATGATGGTATTGTATTTTCTTTATTCAATGGTGACGCCATTTATTTGAGAAGCTTTATATACACATTGATTCAACTAACATGTCAATGTCGAGTGATAGTCATCAAACGTTACAAAATTCTGATTTTCTTCTTCTCGTCGACGGCGACGTCAACGTCGCTTTACGTCAAAGATAAACGTGTTCGGATGTGGTCAATTCGTGCTATCGTCAAAAGAGTACGTGCTTGTGAATGCACAAGTACACCGAAATGATCAACTAGCGCCATTTGTACTGGATCTGAAACTGACAACGTATCCTACTGTCAAGGCCTTCTCATAAAAACTTCTCAAATTCCTTGATTTAGTTTTTGACTTGAATATGTATAATGTAATGAAGAAAACATTGCTGTTTCTTAAAGGTAAGAATTTTTTTTCTTGTAAGAAGGTGGAAATCTTTGGGAACATGTCACAGCAATTACTGCATTATCTATTTCATCGGCAATCCCAGATCTTGGTCTAACGTGGAATGTTTTAAATTAAGTATTTTACTAAGTCTTTCGGAATCAAACTGTCAGAAACTGTTGTTATAGATAGGTTAAAGGTATAATCAAGTAGGTATTATCTCTTGCGAGGAATTTACACAGCCTCTTGGAGAATCATTGTTATGAAAAAATGCATCTCTGCTTAGCCGTTCGGAGTCGGCGGTATATTGTAGGTTCCTTGTATTCTTGCAAATTAATTACAAGCACCCAAGAATGCTTGACTTTTGGAAGTCTCTAAGCCTAGCTTCAAAGAATTTTTTGTGCGAATTTGTGATTGAGAAAACTCAAGGTTAATCGTACCAAAAAACTCATTGATTTGACATCGTTTCAAAATCAATTCATACTTTCGTAATTCGTGTTAGTACCTAGCTCGAGTAAAAACAAAATTCCTTTTAATTACCGCCAAATCACCGACTCACGTAATTTTGAGCGCCGAACTACAGCTGAATCACCGCCACACAGTGGTGCCTTTTATGCTTTTTATCGTCAAATATCATTTGAATAACCATTCCTTTAATAAAAGTGTTGAAATTTAGTGCACTGAAGGATATTAGTATGAAAAAACGAAATATAATGCAAAATCGGTAAAACGGAACTCAGCTTGCGCATACAAAAATTCAGCCATTTTATTTCTTTTGAGAGTTTAACGGAGGTTCCTCTTGGAAAAAAAGGGTTCTAGGAAGTTGCAGCTAAGTTAAATATACATAAAATGTTCGCTTATAGGTAGTTTTTTTTGGTATCCCTCATCGTTAACAACAAAATTGCATACTTTTGGGGTACATATAAAAGTTTGAAGTGCTGTGATTTCTAAATGGTGAGTGATACAAGAAATCTTTTAAGGATAATTTTATGCAAAATTTGCTCAGCAAGTTATTATGGAACATTGTTTCTGCTAAAAGCTCCTTTAAAAAGCTCCAGTTAAAATGTTTTTTATTTTATTTTTTATAGCAATAAATCTCTGAAGAAAAAGTTTTCATTGCTGAGTAAATTCAGTTTTTCGGATAAGTTTTTTTTACCAAAATAAAAGCATACGAATAAGGACTTGTAAAATCTCATTTGAATTAAAATCAAAAGTTAAATACATATCTAACAATAACAATATTCTTATATAATGTATCCTTATAGAAGCAGTTTGTATAAGTTAAAGGTTGTTGAACCAACAACAAAAACCTATACTTTATGCAGAAGTAGAATACAAAAGAACAAAAGATATACTCTTGATTTCGAAGAGATTCCCATGAATGCTTGAGAATCTAAACAGATGGCACTTTGTATATTTATTCAACATACATATAGATACCTACAAGTTTAGACACTAAATGACACATTTTATAATTTTCCATTTCAGTCGCTTTTCATATTTCTTGGCTATTGTAAAAGTACAATTTTAAGCCTTCCTATCAAGCACCTATAGAGACAAAAAAAAAGATATAGAGGTGCAGAAAAATACCACCCACCTATGAAGCGACAAGACGACACGATATGCCATTCCACACTATGCCCATGCTACGTACCTATACAAAATGAAGGGTTCTTTCATTTCATTGTACAAAAAAAATATTTTCAGCTTCACCTAAGAATGCGGTTAAGCAATTAAACGACAGAGAGAACATTATCTCTGTTTTCGGCAAATGTAGGTCAATTTGAAAAGAAGAACAAAGCAAACAAAATGTGACGACAACGCCAACAACGACTATGTGGATTTTGGTGGCGATGCGACTCGAAGACGACGACGGCGCACAAAACTGCAATATAATGGATGATTTTGTTTCTGGCAGTTGGAGTTACTTTTCTTATTGTTTTTTTTTTTTTATAATTTTTTCAATTTTAAATAACTTTCGTAGACAAATAATTACGAAAAAAAAGGAAATAATGTTGAAGGCATTTTTATGTCATAGAAGTTTATATGAAGACAATATTTTTTGTCAAAATATAATAAAATTATGACTTCTTAGAAGTTGGAACAAGCTAAAGTGGAAGAAAATGAAAGGAAAGAGTTTCAGATATATAATTAAAAGGAAATGACTTAATAGCATTTAAACTTTATCATACGTGAGTTTGAAGATTTGCAGTGACTGAGAGCATAAGACTACCTAACAAAAAGTCAATTGGCTGCCAATTGACAGATGTCTAAGCAACTTCCAAGAAAAATTATTAGTTCTCTCTTTGAGTAAAAGTTCTAGAAAACGTCTGCTTAAGAACTTCCAGATAGAGAATTGAAAAGAATTCACCCGTTCAAAATTTATCATTAATCATTAGTTTTGAAAAATAGGTAGTGAAAAAGGAAATGTGAAAGAGGAATGAGTGAGTGCAAGTGATGTACTCCATTTTGCAAGTGTAACTTACTCTATTACTTTTTAATCTGAGAATTATAAGAAATACTGATATTCTAACTTTCAAGTTACGGAAGTATAAGGCTCTGAACAGAAAAAAACAACTTTTTACTTTAAGGCTTTTATAAAGCTTCTATAAGGCACATATATCTTCTATAAGAGTTCTACAAACCTTCTATAAGGCTTCTATAAAGCTTATATAAGGCGTTTATAAAACTTCTATATGGCTTCAATAAAGTTTCTATAAAGCTTTATTTAGACGTAATTTTCTTAAAGAAGTTTTAACTTTATTTAACTTAACAAATTTTTTCACAGGTAACGACATTATAGCGAAATACTTTTAAACGAGAAGATTCATAATATATACTTGCCAACAACCGAATTTAATTTCAAAGAAGTGGCCCACGAACAAGTTAGTGTAAATGTGAAAAAAAAAATCAAAGAAATGATGAGCAATTGGTTCAGACAAAAAATATGGAAGACAACGGGACTTAACCAATCACGATTCTCATCTCCAAACTTATCAGCGGTAGCCAAATGTATTATCAGTGGAGAGAAAGTAACCTTCTTAGAAGCTACTAGGGGAAAAGTGAAATATAGAAAACTGCGAAGACTACCATAGTAGATACCAACTGATATCACGTACCATGAAGACCGTTGAGCGGATTTTGGATTGTTACCTGCAAAAAGTAATACTTCAAAAATACTGTCTTGGACAAAGTACAGCACGAACGACTAGCCTAGAACTGTTATGTACAAAGGAAAAGCTCTGATAACCTATTTCAAACGGAAATACTATAGTATACGACAGCTTCGATAAAGCTTCGTTAAAGCTTCTTGTAAACTTCTATAAGACCTTAAAACTTATTGATAATAATAACTTGTATAAATAAAATTTTTTAAGGTTACGTTCATTTGTACTCACACTCACACTGCTTTAATTTTTTTTAAATATAAGTAATGAGCAATCAGCAATGTCTTAAAACAGTTTTCCTCGAAAATCGCTTGCGATTAATCAATTTTTTCAGCCGATGTAGGCGATTGAGGTGAGACCTACTTCGTATTTTAATCGATTGCTGCTATTATAATCAGGAATTGTTTCATCAGCTAATTTTTAAGTATTCTGAAGATTCCACCGATTATTTTCGTTCGTAAAGCAGCTTTAATCCCTATCTGTTATTTTGTCTTACTTTCTGACACTCTTTTACTTTCAACTTCTAACCTTGATAGTATTGACTTCTGCCGCATCTATGCTAGCATTTAACTTCTTCATTTTCATCTTCCCTCATCACTTTATGTTTAAAAAAAAGTAATTACCAACTGAGTCAGCTATAAGAACAAGAACCTACAACCAAGTTGTGCACCTAACGCATTGCTATGCTATTATTTTTTTTTGTTTGTTTGCAATTTCGTTAAGAACAGAAAATGCACTAAGCTGGCATACGTGCATAAAACATGAGAAATCATGGGGTAGGTACTTTGGTGTGGCCTTCTTATGTAACATTGTTTTGGATGGAAGAACTTTTGGGGAAGCATTCTACGGGTGTTCCAAATAACTTAAAGTTTGTGCAAAAGTTTTTTTCTCTATATAGATTTTTTTTTGTTCTTTCTTGCTAGTTGGGTTTTGTTTTTTTTTTTTTTTTAATTTTTTTTTGTTTTGCCTGTCCTACAGCTATACTCCTTAGGGAAAAAAACAAAATTATAAACTATTCCATGCCAACCAACCGCCATTAGAGAAGGTGCGGTATTTGGGATGTTGTGTGCATCCTTGGACCAGAGTGTCTACAAGTTTTTTACTTTATTTTATTTATTTTTTTTGTTTTTCGTTATACATTGATCTAGAAAAAGGATATCGTTCTTGTTATGCCCGTGATGTGGCAAAGTAGTATGTATGTATAGGAATCGTCTTGAGTTGCATACAAGGGAAAATAGAATGAGAGAGAGTGAGGTAGGTAAGTTAGCATGGGAAAAATGTAGGTAGGTAGATATTCCTATAATCCTGTGCCGGTAGGCAAAAAAGAACTTAAGCGATTTCTGCAGAGCTTGAGGGATAAAACAAGAACGCGATGATGAAAAATATATAGAGCAAAAGTTGTGACAGAGCTATAAAACGAAAACTATAATTGTGTACGCAAGAACCAGAAAACGGTTTTTGGTGCAAAAGTTTGGATGAATGTTTTTATTAAAAAAAACAAAAAGAAGAAAGAAGACTTCCTATAGGCACCATCCATCAGGAACAAACTAACGAGAGTTAGTCGAGAACTTATAAATAGGTTCTTGCCGTTTTGCAACTACCGACGACGTATAATTTGAGACACTGACAAATGGTCAAAACATTCTTGTATACATACATAACCTAACCGAAAAATCTATATATATGTTAAACTGCATGGTTGAATAATTTATATGTTAAAACTTTTAAGAAAGAAGCTTTTCTTGTGTCTATAAGGTTGGGATATAGGAGTCTAGTTTTTGAACAAGTTTTTGATGTGGTTTTTGTTCGTTGTTAAATGTTAAAAAGAGCACAAATCCATTATGTCTAATATACACACATTAAGTATGAAATAGAAATAATTATGAAGAAAAGTTAGATACTTTAAGGAAAAGTGGTTTAGTTTTTAAATTTTCATAATAATAAGGATAAATCAACTTGGGATTTGAAGAAGAGTTATGGAGAAATGATAGTGCGTTTTGATAGTTAATCTATATCATAGGTAGTTGTTACGAAAAATAAAATGCACGACTGGGTCGCACGAACTTGCTCTTAGAGTTCAAGTTGCTTAAATTTTTAAGACTCTTTATACAGGGTGTCCCAAAAGTAATGGATCAAATGAAATATGCTGATAGGCCAACCTTAGGGCTCTCAGAATTTGGTAACTTGTTCATCCCAAATCCTTACGGTTTTCGATTTAATGCAGTTTTTGTGAAATTTCGAAAAATCCCGACTTTGCAACAGTATTTTGCTTCCTCCGCTCATAATTGATTTTTGTTTTTTACAATTCTTTCACTAAAACATTGCCAAATAATAAGAAATAATTATTTAATCAAAATATTTTTTATTTCATACACCACTTTCCTGCAAATTATGTAACAGTTCCATGTTTTATAAAAACTCAATTTCTTACTTTTATTTGAGAGGAACATCCCGAAAAAAAATTGTATGGTGTGATACTGGTTTATTATTTTAAAAACTTCCCGTGTAAATGCAGTTTTCAAAAATGTATACAAATTTCCAAAGTTATAATTAGAACGAAAGATATTACAATTTTAATGCAAAAATACAGGCGTTTTCAGAGCTATTTAACAAACAAAAATCAAGACTTTTATTCAAAAGGAAAAAAACAAACAACAGTCGAGGAAATGTTTTTATTTTTCTTTGTAATTTTTCTCTGAAAAGGCCTGTTTTGTTGCATTTAAATTGTAATATCTTTCGTTCTAACTTCAAGTTTGCAAACTTTTATACATATTTGAAAACTGCAATAACACGGCAAGTTTTTAAAATAATTAACCTGTTACACACCATACAAATTTTTTTCAGGGTGTTGCTCTGAAACAAAATTAAGAAATTGAGTTTTTATAAAACATGGAACTGTTAATTAATTTGCAGCAAAATGGTATATGAAATAAAAAATATTTTGATTAAATAATTATTTCTTATTATTTGGCAATGTTTTAGTGAAAGAATTGTAAAAAACAAAAATCAATTATGAGCGGAGGAAGCAAAATACTGTTGCAAAGTCGGGATTTTTCGAAATTTCACAAAAACTGCATTAAATCGAAAACCGTAAGGATTTGGGATGAACAAGTTACCAAATTCTGAGAGCCCTAAGGTTGGCCTATCAGCATATTTCGTTTGATCCATTACTTTTGGGACACCCTGTATATAAATTTGGTAAATGTCAGGTACAAAAAAAAAAAAAAAATAAATAAAATAAAAAAAAAACATAAAATTCGTAAAAAAAAAAAATAAAACAAAATCTGAAATCAAATTGCCCTCCAAAACAAGTTTGCATCTTAATATTATTAAGATGCATTTTTAGAAAAAAAAATTTCAAAATCGTTAGAGCCGTTTTTTAAAACAACTAATTTTTTGGAAAAAAAAGTTTTAAAATAAAATTGGTATGCCATTTTGTAGAAATCCCTAATCAACATCTAAAAACAAAATTTCAAAAAAATTCAATGTCACGTTTTCGAAAATTTGATTTTTCAAAAAAAAATCGAATAAGCAGTTTCGGAGCAAATCGGATTTAAAAAAAAAAACGGTTCTTTGGCAAGTACCGTTAATAGTGATTTTCAAAAATAATTTTTTTCATTAGAAGATACCTAGACCTTGTCTTAAAACTTCCAATTGAATTTTTTAAACAATATCGTTGGGGCCGTTTTTGAGCAATTTCAACTTTACTAAAATTGGTATATGACAAGTTCCGTTATTTTTGGTCCAAAAAAATTATTTCCAAAAACCCCTCTAGAGAGTCCTCAAATAATTGCTGTTGTTGATTACATACATTACAAAAACAAAACACAGCTTAACTAAGATGCGGATGGAATTTTAACGGAGTGTATAAGTTTACTTTTTCCTTTCTCTTGGTGTGTGCATATACATTTTCGTTCAGAGTTGATATTTGGGAAATCCTACTGCGGATAGCTTTAAAAAAAAAAAAAACGCCAGTGCAAATTTTGTTTTTCGAAGATCTTCTTAACGTAGGGTTGACAAACGTTGATTTTTAGTACATTATGTATATGTCAAAAACTCGAGTTGGACAAACGACAGAAATTTGAGTTTTTGAAAAAAGTAATGCCCGTCGTACACTTAGCGTTCAACGCACTCAACGCGAATTTAACAAATTAATTATAAAAAAACGACGCCACTATACGTATACTTTTTAATTAATTCGTTTAGTATCTATCTCCAACAGTCTAAAACTCTTTGTTTGAATATAATTGAAAGCACCATCAATTAGAATTTAAGGTTTTAAATTTGCGTTGAATGCGTTGAACGCTAGGTGTACGACGGGCATAAGTTCTGGGGATTTTAGGGTACTTTGAAATTTTCTGTACATACACTGTGGTGTATGCGTAACTTTTTTTTTTTTAATATCTCCTAAACGGAAGGTGAACAAACGATGATTTTTGGTATATGTAAAGAAATCGAGGTGAAAAAACGGTAGCAATTTGAATTGTTGGTGAATTTAGGGGAATTTCAATTTTTAAGTGTAAAACTTGTTTTCAAAATATCAACTAAAATGAGAATGGAAAAACGACAATATTTGTTATGTATATAAAACACGAAGTGGATAAACGATTGCAGTCCGTTTCATACGTCTATCTAAAAAATTGGCGTTTTAGGCGATTTTTTATTTCTCAGTCTTCCTATAAAAAAAAAACAAAGAATTTGCTTTAAATTTTTTTGAAGGGTGGACTAAAGAAAATTTTGGGTGGACAAACATGGACAAAAGGTGGACAGACGAATTATACAAGTTTGGTTCAAAAATTTTGAGGTTGCAGATCTGTCTTCACGGAGCTAACTTCATATGAAGTACTTTGACAACCCTAGAAAGGACAGGTCAGTAAATTAAATTTTTCCACCGGTGTATGTTACAGTTACCAACGTCGAAATAAGTACTTTTTAGATCGTTTAATCTAAAGTAATTTGCGTTGAAATAGCATAAAATGCAACTGAGTTATACAAATCTTAAAATGAAAACGCAAGTTTGTATTTTAAATAGGAAATCTTCATAAGCTAAGGACGAGGGCTTGATATTAATATTAAGGGTCATATTTTTAGAGCATTTTTTTTTAGTACCAAAATGTTTTACCAGGAGTGAAAAAAATTGTCGTAAAAAAAGGAAATACATTATGTACTTATTTATTTTAGAGAAGTGTGCTATTCAATAAAAGAAGTGAAAGTAAAACAAAAATGTTCCTTCAAATCGGCTATATACGTTAAACAGAAATCGAAATTCACATTTTAAAACAATTTTTAATCATAAAATAAACCGCAGGCCTTTTTTTTTTTATAAAAAAGCACATTTTTACCTAATTGAAGTTACTCAAAAAAAGTGTAGATTTGGTTCCATAAAAATAGAAATAGACTAATACAATATTAGAGAGATAAATCATATTAAATTAATTTCATGTTTACCACATTTGTGTTTATTAGAATTCATAACACCTACTCGTATGTACGTAAAATGCAAGTAAAACTGTTATAAAATGGTAAAAAGATTGCTTAACATTTTTGAGATCCATTTCAATACAATACATTTCCTCTGTTAATGTAACTTGGTGGTAAAAGAATATGTTTTTGAGTAAGTTAATTATTTCATCATCTCTTTTGAACTCACATATCATCATATCAAATATGCAATCTTTAAAACATTTCCAAATCATGAAGTTTTATATGCTTCTGTGGTATAAGATTGCTATATGGTGTCAAGTGACATATTTGCAACACTGGCGCATTATAAAGGAAGAAGTTGTAATAAATTCAGAAAAAAAAAAGTTAAAACTCAAAACACAAACACACCCAAGCACAAGAAGTAGGTATTCATCATCACTGACAATTTCATTTAAATTCTCTCTTTTTAAAATTGACTTGAATAAAGTGTGGCTATATAAGATGATCTATTTGTTTGCTAATGTTTCATTCATTAGAGGAGAGTTTTATTCTATTTGTAAATGAAATACCATAAAGTTGATATAATGGACACTTCTTGTTACGTTGGTTATGTCCTTAAGTGATGGTAAATAAATCAAGTTATGTAGGTATAGTGTGCTTACAAGTTCAATTGACGTTCCGAGTTGGAGGGGGACTTTATAAACCTAAATTATTTTTTTTTCTATAAATAAACAACTATGAATGTTTAAGGAATAACTTTTATTTGTAGAAAGATGCTATGAAAGACTTAAAAAATAGAAATTTAGTCAAAGAAAAATAAATAAATAAAACGCATATTTAATAGATACAAATTCATATCCTTGAACATTTCCGTTTTATGAAATATTAAGGCAATATATTTAGTTTTAATTTTAATGGCGTAATTATTTCCGGTATTGTGTAAGGTACTCTTTTTTTTCATAAGAAGAAGAAAAAAATAAGAGAAAGAAAATAATTTCTACTTCCATTTTGCTATACCAAATAATGTACCTTCATTGCTTCATTATAACAATATTTTATGCACAAAATGCTTTTATAAAAAGGGTTTCTTAATTAAATACAACAGAAGCAAAAGCACACAACATTTGAATTAGAAAGTAGGTATTTTTGGGGGCTATAAAAAAAAACTATATACATAAATATACACGCATTTACACCAACACATTTATACCAACAAAAGAATTCACAAGTTTTACCTAGAATTTATAAAGATAATAATAATTAAGACTAACGTGCGAATTCTTGTATACATTAGGTAATATAATTTGAGTAGGTTAGGTATGGTATTTTGTTATACATGTATATTGTATATACAGCAGCTTTAAGGATAATGAAGTTTGACCTTAAGTATAAATACTGGTATATTGCTATACTTTAGCTGAAATGTTTTAGCCTCTCTTGGTTGGTTTTAAGCATAAATATGTTTTAATTATTCATGTGCCTACTTATATTAATGTATATAAAGTGGCACACTTTCAAGGTTCTTAGAAAGTATAAATTAACTAAGTTTATACACGTCTTTACTCTATTAAATAGTTGCTTATATTTTTATAAATTGTCCATGACTTTGTAGATGAAAAAAAAATTTCTAACACTTTTGACAAATGCACACAGGTAAATTTTCCCAAATTCATGGCCAAAACTACAAAAAAAAAATTTGCGATTTGTTGTTTTTTTTTAATGCCACGTTGTTTACAAATAACATAAGCTTAGAACCTGATTGATCATGCGATGCAAATTGTAACTGTTTAATCAGTAGATGCTTTCAAAGTAGAACATTTTAATTAACGAGTGCAGTAGCAAGGTTGGTTTCTTATAAGAAGCAGTTTGCTTTATTTTTTATTTAATTTTTTTTGGCGATTTTTAAAATAATTAACATGGATTCTGTTGCTAGTGGTATGTTAAAAAAAGATAATGACAAAGATAATGCAAAATTTTAAGTCTAAGGTAAATTTTAAAGCTTTTTAAGATAATGTGTTTGAGCAGTAAAAACAAACAAATTTTTTTTCTTTGATAATGAAAAAGTTAAGTTGATTTGCGTTTTTCTGTACTGAAAATAGTGTTGAAAAATAGTTAAATGTTTCCTTTATGGGAAACAATCCTAAAACATTGCGGTTTTTTGCGACTTTTTATAATATTGGCTTCAAAAGGTGTTGGGGACAGTGATTTTTTTTTTTTTTTAATTAGATATTTCTTTTTTGACACAGGATCGTAATTAACTTTCATTTTTCTTTCAAGAAATAAGCTTTCTGAATTTTTTAAAAGCTGTTCGTCACGTGACATTACAGAAAAAATTAATTTTTTTGGTACCAAAGGTTGAAATATTGAAATTTCGGAGCAAATAGAGAAAAATTTAACGGATTTTGATTTTGCATATATGAACAATGAACATAGAAGAAGATGGCTGAGTGCTTCCAGAAATAACAACACCTTCTTAAAACAAAATATAAATTGGTTGCAATATGAAATATCGTTTCCATGCTGAACCCATGGCTTTGTTGGACGGCCTCAAATGGATTTTTCAGACCTAAGCGAACGGTCAAAGAGACGTAAAACAGAAGATTTACGTTCTAACGTTCGAAGAATTAAGCTATGCTGCGCCATGCAACTGCGAGAAAAAGGGAAACTTGTTCATCAAATGTAATGAAAAATATAATATTTTCAACTCCTTCACGTGCTGAAAAATATCAAAAGCTTTGAAAAAAATTGACCAGAAAATTATTCCATATACAGCAGAAGAAGCACTTTCAATAGTTGTTGAAGGAAAATTAACTTAGTTTCATAATAACCATATGTATCCAAACTTAAGCCTCAATAAAATTTATTCATTCATTGGACAGCTCGGCGAAGAAGCCCAAGAATCACGAAACAAAGATATAAAGCGTTTCGAGAAAGTTTCCCAAGAAAATTTTCGAGGCAGCAAAATATGCAAGATGTGTTTTATCTCTTGGTCTCTTCTGACCCATTAATAAGTGGTTTGAGAAAACTAAATCCTAAAACAAAAAATGCGTTTCCCTCTGAAATACTTCAGTTTCTAATAGAACCAGAGATCGAGCAAGCAGACTTATAGTTACAGTTTCACAACTCACAAGTCATTGAATGATATACACACATACAAACTCACACTCATGTTTATTTATGTATATAGTTGTTATCTATGCCTGCATTATTTATTTATTTATAATAACGACTGTTCAACTGTTTTTTTCAATCTATTGAATGTATAAATATTGTATTATTAAATGTCAAATTAAAGAAACCCTATGGCGTAAAGTAAAAAAAAACGACTTTTTTCATTTTTTGCTTCTTTTTTGTGAATTTTCGTGTAAATTTACTTAAAAATGGTGAATTTTATCTAAATTATCTTATTTTGATATAATCATGCAATAATAAATTGAATAAACACAAAAAATAATTTTGGCCATGTTTTTGGGAAAATTTACCTGTGTGAAATGGTTGCAATCATTAGGTTTAATACAGCCTGTTTTTTTTTTATCTAAAATATTTACATGAAACCTATGAAGAAAAGATTCGTGTTTTTTTTTTCTTTAAAATATTTCTCGATATGTTGCTATACCTATTTGAAGTTCTTTAATCCTTGACCTATACCTTTAAGTGCTTCAAATGATTTTCTTTAATTAGTTATTCATGAATCTATGGCAAAGTTAAATTAAGTATTCTAGGATGAATTTTAAATTATTTTCCCTTATTGGTAGGTACCTATAGGAAGGGATCTTGTTTTTTTTTATTGAATCTTAAGTTTTTTTTTTTAATCAGTTTGTTAAAAATAAATCTAATAGGGTGAACGATAATGAATGACCATTTTCGTAACTATAATTAAATGGATTCCTGAATGGAGAAAAAGACTCAACTTAAGATATCATTCTCAGAAAAAAATGTACTTTTAAACAATCGAAATTACAGGAAAGCTATTATCGGATTTAAATCCAGCTAAAAATATTGGAGAAAAAAAAAAGAACTTAAAAGAGCAACTGGGTGTAAAAAATGTTCCTAGAATTTAAAAGAAAGAAATAACTTAGAACTAGTTCTTAAGGTGATTAAAATAACTTCTCCAACGAAAAATAGAATTAAAAAATGTTTTTAAAAGATGTTTTAGGAAAAAAAAAGAAAAAAAAGAAAAAAAAAAGAAAAAAAAGAAAAAAAAAAGAAAAAAAAAGAAAAAAAAGAAAAAAAAAGGAAAAAAAAAAGAAAAAAAAAGAAAAAAAAAGAAAAAAAAAGAAAAAAAAAGAAAAAAAAAAAAAAAAAGAAAAAAAAGAAAAAACTGAAAAAAAAAAAGAAAAAAAGAAAAAAAAAGAAAAAAAAAGAAAAAAAAAGAAAAAAAGAAAAAAAAAGAAAAAAAAAAGAAAAAAAAAGAAAAAAAAAAGAAAAAAAAAGAAAAAAAAAAAAAAGAAAAGAAAAAAGCTGAAAAAAAGAAAAAAGCAGAAAAAAAGGAAAAAAAGGAAAAAAGGAGAAACAAATTAAAAATAACTCAAGTAAGAAAAATATTTTTAAAAAAATTTATACATCAAGCCGTTATATAAATATTAAATATTCAACAAAGTATTTTTTGTCGTTTTCGGGCTATATCTTGAGAAATAAATGACCAATCTGAACTGAAGAAGTAACTAAATGCTGTATAAATATTGAAACATTAGAATAACTTTTCACCTCTGAATTGTATGGTGAATGAGTCAAAAAAATTTTTTTGTATATAAAATATAATGAACATTTTTTTAAATTCGGCTCTGTTATAATCTCGATGTGATCATAATTCTTCCACGTACATACAGTGGCGACAAAATAAATAGCACATGTACCCTAAAATTTCTAAAATGAAAGTTTTTCGCACTTTTTTAACTTAAAAGTAAAGTAAGAACACAGATATATTTGATTCATTAAAAAAGAAATTAAGTACATTGAATTCTTTAACAAAAAATAACAACAAAATCATTAATACAGCTCAAGTTTTTTAGGACAAAATAAATAGCACACTTCCTAAAAACAAAAACAAATAAACAAAAATAGACGTAAATAATAGACGTAAAAAGACTCCGAAATCGTTCAAAAGGTACTGAGTACCAAGCTCGTCGAAATTCATGCCAAAGTTTGTCTAAATTTGAGGTATCAGACCTATTAATCGCTTTTCCCACATCACTCTACAAGTCCTCAACAGGATTCAGATCTGGGGACTGGCTTGGCAATTCCATAACACCGATTTTTTGGACGGATAGCAATTGTTTCACAGACTTAGTCTTATGTTTTGGATCGTTATCCTGTAGAAATGTCCACTTTAAAGGCATTTCCTTCTCAGTAAAAGGTAGAATAGTGTCCCTTGGGACACCTTGTACTTAAGGTGGTCCATAATACCCTCTATCCGATGAAATGGCCCCACACCATGCCAAGAAAAACATCCCCAAACAAGAATACTAGCCCCACCATCCTTAGCAGTCTATATTTTATACTGCGGGTCACATTTCAACTGCCCCACGCGGGGAATTTCCGTATGGGGCATTTGGAAATGCCTCTTATGCCCCATAGGGGACATTTCCAAATGACAAACGATTGCAGTTGGTTTTATACGCCTATCTCAAAATTTGAGCGTTTTAGACGATTTTTCATTTTTCAGACTTCCTATAAAAAAAAAAATTTGCTCTAAAAATTTTTTGAAGGGTGGACAAACGAAAATTTTGGGTGGACAAACATGGACAAACGGTGGACAAACGAATTAGACAAATTTGGTTCAAAAATTTTGAGGTCGCAGTTCTGGCTTCACGGAGCCATTTCTCCGTTGAACATGGCAATGCCAACTTAGTCGGTTTGTTCTATTTTTTTTTTTGAGAGATCGTATTTTTAGCTTGAAGACTTCCTGGGATCATTTTACATCTAATACATGGATCCTAATTTTTTGTGAACAGTGTAAAAATAATAGGTTTTCGAGTTGATTCTATATGAAACATGGTTTAAAGATTTAAATGAAAAAGATATTCCTCTTGAATTGAAAATCATTTCTTCTTCGACTTAGAAAAAAAAATGAGAATAAAAGTTAAATTTAAACAACCACTCTCGTTCTGCCCACTGTTATTCATTTTTAATTTTTATTTAAATAAAAATATATAAATAGGTTAATAAGAAATACAAAATTAAAAGGACAAAGCTTAAAAAAAAAATAATTTTCTGAGAAATTTGATTTGGTTGTAATCTATAATTTTATTTACTATTGAATCAATGACGTCAAAAAGCACATTGTGTGCGTGCTTTCCGGTTCCGTTCCGGATCCGGCTCCATTGTATTCCTGCTGTAAGGCGGAAGTTTTTTCAGGTTTGTAGCCAATTAAAAAGAAGAAAGTGCCAATAAAATATAAAAATCGTACAAATGCAGAGTAGTTTCTTGAAAAACAATATAGAAATTAATGTCCTTACAAAATATATAGTATTGTTTATTGATGACCTTCCTTAACTGACATTTTTTCCAATGTGTTGAAAAAGCAGGCAATTTTCTTTTACATTATCACTTCTTTTGAACATCCCACGAGCCACTCATTTTTTGTTGTTTTTTGTTTTTCAATAAAACAGAAGTATTTATAATTCGTTATCAAGAACCTTTTATTAGCTTTTGACCTATGTATATTCGTATACATACATCAAAGCTATTAAATTTCTTCAAGTTTAAAATCTCATAAAAGATGAAAATATGAGTTTTTATTTTTAAACACCAATAAATCCCTTATTCTTAAAAAGAAAAAAAAAAAGAACATCTCTTGAGATTCTTCTTGTGTAATCAATTTTCTTCGTTCTTATTAACTCAAATTCAACTAACACGTTCCCAAGACAATCAAACATAAAATGACTGATAACCCACCTACAAAACAAAACGCCCAACAAAAAAATAAAAAAAGACAAGAAAGAAAGAAATAATCCGGAAATGCATTAATGAAACTAATCAATTTTTCACAGTTTTTAAGCTTTGTCCATTCATAGTAAAGCCCTTTTCTTTTTTGTTTTCTTCTTCTTAAGATAGTTAAGAGATAATCTATTCTCTCTCTATCTTAGGTATAGTTATCCCACTCCTCCAGAATAATGTAAGTATGGATGTATATATAGAAAATTGTATTGTTCGAAAAGCACAGAGTACTTTATGGTGTGCTCTGGCCTCATTTATATAAATTTTATTGTTGGAAAGATGTGAAAGACTATCGTAAAGTAGGCACATTGGGATAAAGTGACAAAGAAGTTAACAATTTAATTATTTAATATTTGAAACTTGAGAAATAAAAAGAGGAAAAGGCTAAAACTTGAATTCTGGGAAAACGGAAACGATGACATTTAAAGCAAGGAACAAAAACGGTGTTCAAGTTCTCGAAGACAGGGTATCTTACTATAAATTGCAGTTTCAAATGCCAGATTTTATCTACCAACCAGGGGTCTGTTTCACGCCAGCAAAATTAACTACATAAGCTACAGTAAATACATCATCGTTTTGAAAATCAGCAGTTGAATTCCATTGAACTTTGGTAATACTTTTTATGGGCTAAAAAATAATGCAAATTTAAAAAAAAAGTGGTTCGAAAAGTCCAATGAGCAGCACCTTTTGATGCTTAGAAAGGATTGTTTTATGCATGAACGGTCATTGATGAAGATCTAAAAGCTCTGAAACAAGTCCCTGGTATTATAATCCGTCACGTACATACAAATTAACCGTCACGTACGGACAAATCTACCTTATTATCATTCATATAACAACTGTCTTCTCGAATAGATATGATTCATCTTCGACATAGACAAATCAAATTGAAGGCCGTTCTTACTAATTTATTAAATCAACGGGGCCTTGAAATTGATGAATAGGTGATGGGTATCGATTTTAGCCCCAACAGATTTTATAAAAAAAAAATGTCAAACGTTTTTTAATCTAATTAAGTGTCTATAATTTGATCCTAATACCGACTCTGTGTGCATAAGCAGTTTTCAAAATAAAGCTTGAACTTGAATTTTAATATTTCTGCGTTTAATTTAAATAGAAAATAGTTGTGACCTTGTTGAAAAACCTTTCAACAATCCTTCAGTCAACAGTATTTGTCACTTCAACAAATTTACAAAACCCCTAATTTGAATCATATCCAAAGTTTTGAACAACAGACAAATCCACTTTAGAACTTTTATTAATTAAAACAGTTATATTCGTGTGGAATAATTTGTGTAGGTACTCTAAAATATTAAAATCAAACCCTAGCAGCAGATAGTAGATTTGTTTCCAGTTCAATTATTATGTCATTCGGTCCCAGTGTGAGACTTTATGCGGCTGATGAATGGGGATGAATAAAAAGTGTTACAGAAGGGGATGTATAGGTTAATTGATTATCTCAATCAGAAATACAAATTTTTTCAACTTTAAGTACTTGCATTAAAAATGTACTGATAAAGATGTAAAAAAAGAAACATTTAACACGACGACAATAAGAACGACAACATCAACACGCACTTTGATGGGTTAAGTGGTTTTTTTGTTGTTCAACTGATGACTGCAGCTTCTTAACGTATTGAAAGATTCAAGTGGGACCTCACAATCTTCTGAGATCTTCATACGATTCTTGTTCTCCTAATCAATCTCAAGAGGGCCCGAAGTAGTTTTTTTTTCAATTAATTTTTTCATTTAAAAGAGTTTTGGTGTAAAAAAAGAAACTAACACAATATTTTTAATGGAAATACTCTTTTGAAAGAATAATTAATTTCAACACCCTCCTATAATGCTTCTTTAACGTCGGCTTACTCTGGCCTCTTCTCGTGTAACTAATAAATTATGAAATTGCCAAAAGCCAAACATGTGTGGTCGAAATTAAATAATTTGAATTCTTTGGAATTCTAGCCACATAACATCTAGACATTACAGTTTTGTTACGGATATATAGACTATTAGACAAAAGGCAAATCTCATACTCTCAGGCCAGCCTTGGAACAAGAACAAGAAGTGTGAAATGTTTTTGTGTGTGTCTAATGAAACACATGTTAGTGGGAATTTAAACAAACATCTGGTGTTTCCCAAAAATGATGAGACACAGGCTGCATATATGCAAGGCATGATGGTTGGTAAAATAGTTGTGTTGTGTTTTGTTTGGTTTAGCTTCTGAAGGCAATCTCGAGAAACAATTTCATTTACGTGGCGATATAGTTGAGAAGTTTAACTTTGGATTTATTGCGCTATCTTATTGGGTATTTGTTTATGAAATTGTGTGTAGGTATATGAAGAAGATTAGATCTTAGAGGCGTTGCATTTCAATAGAGAACATATTGATTTCTTATTGGGGGGAAATTTCTTAAGACAATGTTTTGTTTATTTGTGTGTCATGTCAGTGTCACAAGAAAAATGTTACAATTATTTTTTTTTTCTTTTGATATTAAATATTTGGATTAGTCGGCGGATTTTTTTCTTCGATTTTTTAAAGAAAAAAACATCGCTTTAGTTTTAAGAGGGTTTTATATTGAAGCAACTTGTGTGTGGTGATGGGATTTTTATTTGCTTAATGAAGAGCTAGTGAACACAAATGGATAGATTCCGTCCATACTAGCTGATATTTTTTAATAGTATGGAGAATTTCATATTTCAGTTTTGGATGTACATTAGGGTGGGTCAAAAAAAAATCGAAATTCTTTTTTTTTTTTTGATTTGGTACTCCGAAAAATCGATTGCTAGACACCTCTAGAATATACACACCAAATATGCGCTCTTAGTATTAATGGGAAGGTCCTCCGCTTCGCAATTTTCCATTTTTACATCAAGCTTCTACTAAAAAAAATCATTTTTTTTTAAATCGATTTTTTAGCAAATTTCTTTACATATTCTTGTAGAAAATTGAACGCTCTACAAAAAAAGCCTTGTGCACTTTTTTTTGTTAATCTAACCGTTTAATAGATATTTGAGGTCCAAAAATCGAGAAAATCTTTAAAAATTCGTTTTTTGTTCTTAATTTTGTAACAACTTGAAAAATTATAATAATCAAACGCGCAAGACATATTCTTGTAGGAAAAAGATTGTTTCACAAAAAAGGTCTTATTAACTTTTTTTTATTTATCTAACCATTCTAAAGATATTCGAGGTCAAAGTTAAAAAAAAATTATAAAAAACATTTTTTACTTTTTAAAATTTTCTTATTCACTGAAAATTCATTATTTTCAAATTAGCAAGATATATTCTTGTAGAGGCTTAAACGTTCTATAAAAAATTAGAAAATTTTTTAACTATGACCTCGAATATCTTTAGAATGGTTAGATTAATGAAAAAAGTTAATAAGACATTCTCATTAATATTAAGAGCTTTATTTGGTGTGTATATTCTAGAGGTGTCTAGCAATCGATTTTTTCGGAGTACCAAATCAAAAAAAAAAAGAATTTCAATTTTTTTTACCCACCCTAATGTACATATATAAAAGGAAGTAATTGTCATTCAAGTGGCAAAACAAACTTCAAAAGTTTTTCAAAATGTTAAGGACTAAGGAGTCACGTTTAAAAATTTGATTTTTTTAATTGTTCCTTATGGTTTTGAACAACACAAATGTCTTCATTTGAAACTAGAGAAAAAATAATTATGTAGTTTTGGCACCACATAATACTAGGTATTTACAACATTTTTCAGCTCTCGAGTTCAAAAAATAAAAATCAGTTCCAATAGAAAAGTAATCATTTATATCATTGGTTTTTTATATATTTGTGCATTTTCTGTGTAAAATTAGTTTTAAAAATAAATTAAACTCGTCGGACAATATTTTTTTTTTATTTGGTGCAAATAGATTTTATAAAAATAAATGCATTATAATTTTGAAATGATATACAAACAATCGGCATAGGCACTCTTCTTTTTTAAAAAAGCTTCTTAAAGCCATTTTTTCTTTAATTGTTTGTTTAATTCCCAATTTTTAGATCAAAAGTGTCAATTATCTTGAAATTAGAAACTAAATTAAAAATAAGTGAAAAAGAAGCTCTTAAAAAATCTTACTTTTTTGTTCTTTTTACAACGATATCTTATCAACCAAAATGTTCAAAACAAAAATAAACTTTATAAACAAATTATGATTCGATGGATAATCTCAAGTTAAAGAACTCTGGAATTGAAAGATTTTCATAAATAAATAAAAAAAAAAAAAATCCATAATAAAAATTTTCAGTTGAGTTCAACGAAGAGCAGAAAATGGCTCTAAGATAATAATCTCTCTCAAGTTAGCAGAGCAAGGTCAGCAGAACAAATGTTTTGTTATTGGATCTTTTAGTGCTAATTAAGTGCCCCAAAATTAAATTAAGTGCTGGTATAATATTAAGGTGCTAGTTAAGTGCTCTACGAATCTAAAAAAAAATTTTTCCAAAAATAATTTTTTTTCTGTGATTTTCGAAAAAAATTTTTTTTTTTTCAAACTGTCTTAAATAATTAAGTGCTTAACTAATTTAAGTTAAGTACCCCATTTTCCGAAGAATTTTCCGAGATTTTTTATTAATAAGAAATATTTTCATTTTCCATACAAATTTGTGTTCTGCTAACTTGAATTTGGATTTTTCAAAAAATTTAATTTTTTTTGTTTTAATTCAAATTAGTCGAACATTCAATTATTTAAGTCGAATTTTCTCGAAAAAAGTGGAAATTTTTGAAAAAATCCAAATTCAAGTTAGCAGAACACGAATTTTGTATGGAAAATGAAAATATTTTTTATTAATGAAAAATCTCGGAAAATTCTTCAAAAAAAAAAAGGGGTAACTTAACTTAAATTAGTTAAGCACTTAATTGTTTAAGACAGTTTGAAAAAAAAATCTCTAACATCTCTACGATCCTTAATCAGGAGTGCAGGGTTACCTTACCGAAAATTTAACCAATACAGAGTTGCTTAGTCAAAAAAGAAAATATTGAATAAAATGAATATGAATTTATAAAGTAGGTAAAAGTAAATGTTCACTGTGGTGTATACGTATTTTTTTTAATATTATTTGTGTTTAAATTTAATTTTAATGTATTTTAAACATATAAACTTAGTTAAAAATATCTTTTTTAGCCTTGTACGCTGTTGACACAAACCGAGAAATTTTTTAAATTTAAAAATGACACAACGTGATATTGAAAACTAAATTTTTTTTTGTTTTTTTTTTTGCCAGAAAATAAAAAAATAAATTTTGAAGTGTTTGGTCTGTGTATTTTTATTGAGATCGATCCCAAAACACCTTATAATTTAGCATAGAGATTGATTTCATCTTTTTGACGGCCCAATATTTTTTTTTTTTTTTATAAAAATACCGAAAATTAGTCCAAGATTTAATTGAAGTAGGTATGTTGATATTTCATGTGGATAAGAAGAGCCTATACTTTTCATTAGAAACTATATCCTTAAGTAACCTCCTTTTACTAATCCTACCTATTTTTAAAAATAGAAATATATAATGCTCAACACAGAACCTTCAGTTAATTCATCTGCAAAAGCCATCAACCATGACATAATGACCCTAATTTTTAAAAAATGTCCAAATGCACTGACCTCCAAATTCTGCATTATTAAAATTTTGTGCATCTCTTTTAACATTTTATTTCTCAAGTTTTTGCCTACAATATAAAATTATAATGTTTCATTCATTCACCGTTGTATTTTCATTCTTATGCAAGATATATAAAATAAAGAATGAACAAAAAAAAAAAAAAAGATTATATCAGATTATCTTCCTGGAAGGACAAAAATACTCTTCGTTCTACAATTTCTTCTAAGTATGCTCTCATTTTCTGAAGTCATCGTTGTCGTAGTCTTCGTATAAAATGCATTACAAGAGACATCACAAGTATCCCAAACATGAAATTAGAATTAGTTCTTGAGCAGCACTAACTACATCGTATATATACATATAAAAAGTTTTTCTTCTTCCTAACATCACTTGGTACATAACATACCCATTAAAAAAAAGAAGAAATATAATAATACACACACACACACATATAGACTTGTCACATGTAATATACAACAAAAAAGAAAAGTATAAAAAAGGAAATTTTCAGCATAGTAGAGATAGAGAGACGTACAACAATGAAGGTTTTTCCATGTCGAAAGGTTCTTTGGCGACAATTCTATTGTATAGTTTTTCTTATTTTCTTCTGCGAAACTTTTCGTGCATTAAATGTTATGTTAGGTTTTTAGGATGTAGTTGTGGTCTTAGTCGTGTTCCTGTTTTTGTAGGTTTCATGTTTTTTTTTTCTTCATATTTTGAGGGAAAAAATAAAATTTTTGAAGGACTTTGCTTCAACATAAAGTTTTCTTCTCGTCTTAGTTAAGAGTTTTGGTAAACATGAAATAATTATTGTTATTGCATTTGTGGGGAAGAAATACGCCTTCTGACGACGACAGCCATTATCAGATAAAAAAATACTACTATGTCTAAGGATAAGCGAAAAAATATTGGCAAAATTTTGTTATTTTAATAACATAGCTGGAATTTAATGCCTCTATAAGAAAGCAAAGATCTCGGATTATGAAGAATAATGTTACAATTCTCCTTGGAGATTTTAACAGAACACTAAAGAAACATCAAGGGAAATATGTTGAACATTGTTCCTGGAATCAGAACCGTGTCTAGATGATTGATCTCTCAACCAGTGTTTTCGTTTTTTAATTCTCAGATCGAGAAACATTTTGAATCAAAAAGGAATTTCAAACAAAATATATGAATTTAATTTTAATATGTTTCTTGTCTAAACTGCTCTAGGCAGATCGATCTCCTACCAATGTACCATATCGTCGGCCTCATTAGGAAACCTCGTAACTCCGCAAATCAAAATTTTACAGGAGAGACAAAAGAGTAGAGAAACAAAAATTGAATTTAATTCTATTTAGAGTTTTCGGAATGACTTCAAATTTTCTGGGTAGCTCCGCTGACATATTTTCTATTTTCTAATGGCATTCAAAAGTCATTTTCGAAAAAAAGTGGAGTTACGAGGTTTCCTTATGAGACCGACGATATGTACTTCAAATTATTGAAAAAACTTTTAGAAAATTGAAGTTCTTATCAGACCTCAACTTAAGTTGCACACTTATTTTCAAAAAATTATAGCCTAATGATAAAGCACTCACCAAGTGAATCAAGAGTTGTAGTATCGATCGCCAGTGGTTGCCAATTTTGACTTTTTGTTTATTAAAGTTGTTTATTTTTTTTTTGTAAATTAAAAAAAAACTTTGTACTTTGATTTTGAAATTATTATGGTTTTCGTTGGTGGTTTCTTCCCTCAGTGTATAAAATAAAGTTGATCATTTTAATTTCAAAAACTTAAGCTTGAAAAATCGATCCCAACATCATTTTTCGTTGTTGTTGTTTCCCTTTTCGACATTATTTTTCCACAATAACAATAATAAAGGTTTCAACCAAAAAAAAAGTTCTTTTTAAATTTTCAAAAGTCAGAAAATGAAATCAATAAAAAAAAAATCGCAAAAAATCGAACATTAAAATAAAGTACACTTATAAAATAAAAACGTATTTTTCTAAAAGAAAAAATAAAAAATATCGGATTTCTGCATTTTCTCAATATTTTTGACCTATTATAACTTTCTTATTATTGACAATATTAAAAGAATGTTTCTTAACATAATTTATAGCAAATTTATTTCACTACATTTATTGCATTTATTAAAAAAAAAAAGTTAAAAAAAAATTGAATTTTTCTTTTTTTTGTAAAATTATCTTTCAATCGACTCTTTTAAATAAAGTACATTTTTCCAGATTTTCCACACATGAGATTTCTTCATTAAATTAGGGAAATCTCGTAAAATGCTTTAATACTTTGGAAAATGGGTTACTGGTAATTGAAATAGTTTATTAGAACCTATATGCAGACTATATAGATACGCTAACTCTATTGTCACTTTGAGGTTAAATGGAGAATAAAAATCAATGGAAACGTAACAAGCAAAATCTCCCCCTTTCTTGCAAAACTCTAAGAAATAAAATTCCTACAACCTACAAAGTTCCAGGACTTTCCTCGTTTTTACTGAAAAGCTGAAATATATTGAATGAATGAAAAACACAGACGCATTCAATTGGAGATAAAAAAAAAAAAAAACAAAAAGAAAATTTTCCAATATTTTATCAAACTGTGTCCTTGATACGTGTATACGTCAGCAGCTTAAAAGATTTAAGCATTCATTAGAAACGTTTTATCATCATAAGTTTATCGTTTAAGTTTCTCATGACTTTCAGATTTCTTTTCGTAAATTTCCAAAGTTGTTATGCAGAAAATCATTAGTATTTTTGTTTTCCAAGTTCCAACTTTGGCCACCCTATCTTAATGTATTTCTGTATACGTATATATATGAACATTTTTGCAGTGTCTATCGGGAATAATATCCTTGCCTTGAAAAAGTACACACAAGATTCCAACACTCAAAAAATAAAATGAAACTAATTTTTACTCTTTTTTCTATCGCAATGTTAGCAGTGGCGGGGGTGGTTGGTATAAAACAAAAAAATAAAACAAAAATTGCGTATTTTCTGGTATGTGGTGAATCATGTATTGTCGGGATTCAACCTTGCCGCAAGCTAAGGATTTCGTTTAATGTAGTCACGTTTACGTTTAACATAATGTGTACATTACTTAAAATACATATTTGTCGTACATATAGATAGATCCACTTACATACCTACATTTATTGTGTATGCATTTATTCGGTGTGGTATACCCATATCGTTTCTGGTGGTTCTACAATGATATTTACACTAATATACACATACATACATATTTATAATAACTGTATGTATCCATCCCTACAAATTTTTAGCCCGTGGGACTTTTGGAAAGTTGGTTTGTGGTCGAAGCATATGATAGGATTTTTTTTTTGTTTTTATTGGTTGGCTGGTTCATAATGTGGGTTTTATCACGTATGCATATGTATGAATGTGTATATGGTGTGTAATGTATATATGTAGGTATGTATAAATTATGTTAAAATCGATATGTTCATTTTATGTAAATAACTCAAGGCAGTGAATTGTTCGCACCTTAAGGTGACTGCAAATTGTTTATTTTTTTTAGGTAGTAGTTTGTTGTTGTTCACCTAACTGTGGTTAATGTTGAAGGATTTAAAGGATTCAAGGAAAACAAAGTCGCAGAGATATATTTTATCCATAATAAATGAGGGAATCTTTTCTTTAATCACTGGAAAGATAATGGACATGTTAATCTACAAAAGATAGCGTGAGTAATTTACGTTTTCTTATCGTTGAATATTAGTTATGTGAATGATTAAAGCATCAAAAAGGAAGAAGAAGAAAGTGCTTAAAAAAAGTTGAAATCTTTCAACTTTTGCGTGTTTTTGAGGAATATTGACTTACGTTGAAAGCCATACTTCTAACTTTCGGGTGTAAAACATAAAACGTAAAACATAAAACGTAAAACATAAAACGTAAAACATAAAACGTAAAACATAAAACATAAAACGTAAAACATAAAACGTAAAACAAAAAACATAAAACATAAAACATAAAATATAAAATATAAAATATAAAACATAAAACATAAAACATAAAACATAAAACATAAAACATAAAACATAAAACATAAAACATAAAACATAAAACATAAAACATAAAACATAAAACATAAAACATAAAACGTAAAACATAAACATAAAACATACAACATACAACGTACAACGTACAACATACAACATAAAACATAAAACATAAAACATAAAACATAAAACATAAAGCATAAAACATAAAACATAAAACATAAAACATAAAACATAAAACATAAAACATAAAACATAAAACATTAAACATAAAACATAAAACATAAAACATAAAACATAAAACATAAAACTTAAAAAATTTAACATAAAACATAAAACATATCATGTTAAAATTTGACAATGTGCCCCCACGCTTGCTTTGGGTGGATGAACCTTGACAAAGACTTAACCTTCTAGCAAGCAAATGCTATATAACTCACATCTTGACTCGAATTTAACTAATAGCTGATTTAAGTAAAAAGTTTTGAATCAATAAATCCCTTTTCAAACATGATTCTACTTTAAATTGGGTCATTATTTTGAAATCTTTCATTTTTCGTAATTTTCATTTAAAAATTTATGTTACAATTATTAAGTATGCTCTTTGATAAACTGAAGCTGCTTATTAAGAATTATTCTTCTTGAGAAAAGTTTTTTTTTCGCAAAAACCTTGAAACCATACTCTTTCATTTATTTAAGTTTCTCAAATCCATTTACTTAAGAACTCAACTCAAAATTCTTGAGTAAAAAGTTTTGTCATTGTAAATTAAACTTAAGTAAAAGTATAACACAAATTAACAACAACAAGTTGTTAAAGTTGTTATAAGACTATTAGAAAATCAGCTAGTCCATAAGAAAAACTTAAAGACTTTCTCATTCATCAAAAAGAGAAAAAAAAAAGAAAGAAAGAAAATAAAGCAGCCTCCACTTTTTTTTCTTTTGCAAATTTACATTGTGAACATTTTCCGTTCGACTTCCTGGCTAAAGAGAAACGATTTAAAAATGAAAAACAAGAATGAAGAAAAAAAAAAAAAAAACTTAACTCTTTGGGTTGTGTGCAGGATGGAAAAACAGTTTTCTAATTGCGGCATAATTCCAAAGAATTGTGCTTTAAATTAGTCTCTTTCTCTCTCTCTTAAGAGGATACAGTTTCTATAATTACTTCCCCAGGAGTCATTGAAAAGAAAAAGAAAATTTGCTTGAAAATTTGTTATGCTTTCGCTTCCACTATTTCGGAAGAATAATTTTGGTATTTATGTGTATTGTGTATAATAAACAATCTTTTGTTTTATGTATTTATTGAACAAAAAAAAAGAAAATTTAAAGAGAAAAGAGAAATTAGTGTAACTGGGTCGTTGGCACTGTTAGTAGTTATGTTTTTTAATTATTGGAAATTAAGTAAAGAATTTTTTAACAGAAGTTTTCAGGTTTCATGTTGATAACAAGCTAGGTTTTTTTCGTCCCAAGAAAACTTAAAAATATTCATATGGTTTCTAAGTCAGAAATTATCAGATCCCTTCACAAAATCTAGCAAAATGACCGATAAAAGTTAATATCATTATGGCCAAGAAGTTAAGGGCACTTTTGAAGAAGAATTGATCACTGTTAGCACACACTCTTGAGAAAACTGATACGTCCGTAGTACGTGTTTTGAATTGGGTATAGTATTTGTCGAGATTACATTAATTTTTTAATCGATCCAACCTATTTTTCTGATCCAACCTATTTTAAACACTTTGGTATGTTCTTCATCTGCATGAAGTTGTTATTCTCAAGCAACTTTACTGTCTGAAAAATTCCTTCCTTTCAACTATACTCAACTTCGACTGCGTATCTCCTATCGCGTCCCATCCACAAGTCCTGTCATGCAGGCGATATTTTTTGTTTACATCTTTGCTTCGCCAATAGAAAAAATTATTAACCGTTTTTTGGACTCGTCCTCGTGTTACAGTCTTTACTTTATTTACATTAAATTATTACTTGCGGTAGTAAATATGATTTTTCTCAGGGTAACAAAGGAGCGAACAGGTATTCAGATCTCTAAACAACAGCTCGTGAAAAAGTAACAAATATTAAAATTTAGAAATTATGCCAAAAATCGTCTATAGCGGAATGGCCTTTAGACATCTCTTAGCCTAAGGAACTTCTTAAGGATTATTCTAGCCCAAATAGACTCGGAAAACTTCATGTTTCTGAAGACTTAAGTAAATACAATCTCTTACCTTGAATACCAATTTTTTTGTTTGAACTCACCTTACCTCGCCACAGCTAATCATATGATTAGGTAATCATCAAAATCGTCACAAAATTTCCCTTCCTAAAAGAAAAGCATTCAAATAAATTGAAATAAGAGTAAATTTGTTTCAATCGAAACTTGTGATGACCTATATCAAGATCGGCTGTCCATTATGATGATGAATGCTGTAATACAGTTCCATATGAATGGACCAATGATCTGAATATGTGTAATAGAAACTCTCAACAAGTAATTTGAACTGCTTGAAACTAGCGGTGATACCGTTATTTCCATCAAAATAATCTACTACACCACTGTCTCGTTTATTATGATTACTTTGTAGTAGAGTAACTAAAGCAAATTATTAGGGAACCCGGCCGAACAGCTCTGATTTTGACGATTTTTTTTTTTTAAAGCGTAAGTAGGTAATTAAAAATACTTAAAAGTCTATAGATTAAAAATTGCCGATGTTCCCGTATTGTTTTTTAAAATTAAAATTAAATTTTTTTGAACAAAACCATTTTTTTTGCTTAATTTTATTAAACAAATGATAGCAAAAGATTCTCTAGGTAATTTAAGGAAAAAAAAATATAAGGGAGTAAGGGACGATATTCCATCGCTTAAGCGATAAATGCAATTTTCTCACAAACTGACTTCAAACACAAAAAAAATACTTTGAACACAACACCTACAATATTTACAGACAAGTTTTTAAAATGCCAGAATCTCATTTCTATCTGTAAAATTTAAATCCACTAAATTTAATGAAGAGTTTTTGAAACAATAGTCCTCAACTCAAAATTTTGGAAAAAAAACGTTTAGGCTATTGATTATGTAGTTTAGAAAGGAACTAAGACGTTCACGGGTTTTTATTGCAGGAATCCTTCAATGGGTTATAAAAGAAGATAAAACCGCGGAGTGCTATTAAATGAGAGGGTGGAAACTGAAGATAGGGGTGCAAAAGCCCCCTTTTTGGTTTTTTCAATATACCTCGTAAACTAAGCAAAATTTTGATATATTGCGCATACAACTTTTTGTAGAGAATTAAATTTCATATTGGAATAATGTTTTCTAAAAATTGAAAAAAAAAAATTCCCATACCAAAATAGTCGAAACAATCATAAAAAAATATCAAAAAAATCGATTTTTTGAGTTTTTTTGCTTTTTTAGTTGTACATTTTTTTTGGGTTGAGATAGACATAAACATTGCTCCAAAGAAAAAAGGAAGATTAAATTTCCTTCAAAATGCTGTACTCACTAAATTTTTTCATTGAAAATAGACCGAAGTATGACCATTTTAATCTATCTTTTTTTCGCATTTTTAGTTTTACTTAAGTAAAACAGAAACATTTGAGGGGAAAGTACGATTACTTAAGCACCAAGAACTGATAATGAGATTTTGTAGAGGGGTTAAATACAATCATTGTTTACTATGGGAGGGAGGGTCAATGTCCCCCCGTTTTGGAGGGAGGGGCAATTTTCTAAAAAAAATACTTAAAATTAAAAAAAATTATTAAAAAACAACGGCAACACTTACAGTTTTGATTGATACTTTTTTCAAAAGCTAGTTTTATAAACTTAATATTAATTTTAAAATGAAGTTATTTTAATCAATTCTTTTTGAAATACCGGATTTCAAAGTAAAAAATTGTAAAAAAAATGTTTAAAAAGCACATTGAGTACAATTTTCACAAAGACTGTGGACTTCAATACGACAAAGTAAACTGCCTTAATTGATTTCTTATCAAATCATGAAAATCATAATTTTCCTATGCCTTCTACTTTTTGAGAAAATTGAAAAATAGACAAAATATTTTCTTTATCGGAATCACTCTTTTATTTCAAAAAGAATTGATTAAAATAACTTCATTTTAAAATTAATATTAAGTTTATAATTCTAGCTTTTGAAAAAAGTACCAATCAAAACTGTAAGTGTTGCCGTTGGTTTTTAATAATTTTTTTTAATTTTAAGTATTTTTTTTAGAAAATTGCCCCTCCCTCCAAAACGGGGGAACATTGACCCTCCCTCCCATAGTAAACAATGATTGTATTTAACCCCTCTACAAAATCTCATTATCAGTTCTTGGTGCTTAAGTAATCGTACTTTCCCCTCAAATGTTTCTGTTTTACTTAAGTAAAACTAAAAATGCGAAAAAAAGATAGATTAAAATGGTCATACTTCGGTCTATTTTCAATGAAAAAATTTAGTGAGTACAGCATTTTGAAGGAAATTTAATCTTCCTTTTTTCTTTGGAGCAATGTTTATGTCTATCTCAACCCAAAAAAAATGTACAACTAAAAAAGCAAAAAAACTCAAAAAATCGATTTTTTTGATATTTTTTTATGATTGTTTCGACTATTTTGGTATGGGAATTTTTTTTTTCAATTTTTAGAAAACATTATTCCAATATGAAATTTAATTCTCTACAAAAAGTTGTATGCGCAATATATCAAAATTTTGCTTAGTTTACGAGGTATATTGAAAAAACCAAAAAGGGGGCTTTTGCACCCCTATCTTCAGTTTCCACCCTCTCATTTAATAGCACTCCGCGGTTTTATCTTCTTTTATAACCCATTGAAGGATTCCTGCAATAAAAACCCGTGAACGTCTTAGTTCCTTATTACCCTGTTTTTTTCGACATAATCAATAGCCTAGTTATTAATAAATTTTAAATGGCTTTTTTTTAATTTTTCGTAGTAAAATATGAATTTATTTAGAAAATTTTTTTTGGCCATCAATATTATCAGTTGAATTCCGAAGAGGAAAAGGTAATAGGTATATATTACAGCTTTGAAATAAAATATAAAAATTACTTCAATTTCATCGGATTTTCTTGATAAAAACTGAATTTTTGCATTGAAATAATTGAATTTCTCAATGACTTTAGCAAATAAGAACTTAAAACTTTTGCTATCCAACTCCAACTTATTATTCAAATTAAGATCCGGTTACGTATAGCTTTGTATAGGCTTACTCTATGGTTGAGGTGATGTTATTTATTTATTAAAATGGTTGATCTAGGTTATTCTAACGAATAATACCGCCGCGACAGTCTGTAATGGTGCGGACAGTTTTCCTGATAGTTACAGTTTCCTTATTCAAGAATATAATTTGGGATAACAACATAAATAAAGTTTTATGTAGTCTCCGATTGGACGCCCATCAGCTTCTCGAAGCTTTAACTTTTTAGTTACCCATTTAGAATGATTATTTTTTTATCATCTATTTAACCCGAACATTCAGTGTATTATTGGTTTGCTTGAATATAAATTTCAAATATTCTTTGCAAGATCAGCTATAAGATCAATTATGCGTGTACATGTCGTTCATTTATTTATTCGACTCATTTATTTGTTTTAAAATACCTAATTGCTTTTTACAAGTAAACTAAACATCCTTAAGTCGTATATTTCTTCTTAAAATCTCATTGCTCTTTTTAACATTTCATGACTTATATAGAATCCAAATCCATTAATAATAATAATCAATGATAAATCCCTTCGAAAATTTCTTCGCCATTTACCCCCTACTGGGGTTAAAGTTGACTCTCTGTCTGACTTTATATTTTAACAAAGTGGAGGGGTAATTGGGCTTATATAAGTAATAGATATTGATATCTCTTGCTAATGAGCTCAAAAATAGGTTTCTTAATTGAGATGGTTTTCATTTCATGAAGAGACCCCATGTATATAAACATTTTTGGTCATAATGTAATGATAATGACCTTTTATGTTTAATCTCACAAGATGATGGGCTTAGTCAATTTTGTAGATATAACCATATAGAAAAAAAAAAATGTTTTTGAAGGAATCATCTTTGTGGTTTAACCACATGATGGTGATTAGTTTGTTGAAGTGAAATCAATAATTCAAAATCCTTCATTAAAGTGATAAATCTTTAAAGAGATTTGTCTGGTTCTTTGAGAAAATTTGTGTGTTTTTTTTTTATTTTTTTTTGGAAATATGTAGGTACGCTTTGATATTCATTGCGTGTACGTAATGCGGGTAATATGGAGTTGATATTGTTATGTCAATGTTTATGGGAGTGGAAGAAAATCTTGATAGCTTTTTGAAATCGTTATTTTTGAGACGGAAGTTTGACAGTGACGTTTTATATTGTCTGATATATTATCAGATTTCTTCTCCCGTATTAACTGTTTTAAAACTCCAAAAAGATCTAATTCCTTTACAATAGGTGATATAAAAAGTAGTCTTTGTAGTAAATCTTTGGCTTGAATCCTTCTAAAGGCTTTTTTTCTTGGTTACTTTTTTGTCAATGATGGTTGTATTGTTAGACCGTACTAACGAAAGGTGTCATTTCTAATACAAACTAAATGCAAATATTGTCTTTTTGTAACTATTTTTTGTTTTCTTTTTCTTCAATGGTTTTGAGGTTAATCAATTTGAAGGTTTGTTTAACTTAAAAAACCTCCTAAAAGAAATGAAATTGATAATGTGAACAAACAAGTTTTATTGTGGTCTATATAAATATGGCGCCAACTACTTAAATATTTATTTATCAATAGTAAAAGGTATCGAAATATTGTTTGATTAATATATATTTGCTCAAAAGTGAACCTTATTCTCGTCTACTTAACTGTATAGATATCATAGAGACATAGGTAAAATGTATAAACGAAGTATAAAAATTTACCTGCTCGTTATAGATAAGCATACCTTACCTACTTATCTCGTTCCAGTACCTCTTCAATTCCAAGTAGATACTAATTCTACCTTTGATTTGATTTTCACAGGAAATTACAAATTTATCATAATATCCTATCAATCCATTACATGCCTTATGAAGTAAATATATATGGGGGCAACGATGGTTACGTTGCAAATGATTAAGTCATTTTTTTGGTTTTGTAAATATTGATAAAACTAAAATAAACTCATGTTTTTTGGTACTTTGTAACGTAATTAACTAATTTTTCCTTTTTTTTTTTCTTTTCAGGTGAGTTTGAGAAATATTTTGATTTGAAATATGGATGACGTAAGTAAATATGACGAGATCATTAGTTGTTAAGGTTCTTGAAGATTAAAATGAGTGGAATTGGTAGGTATACCTAACTTATAGAAAATCCTACGAAACAAAGTAATGATTGATATCTCTTAGCAATGGCTTATTGATCAAAAAACAATTTTGACATAATAGGTTTAATTCTAAGAAGAACAACTCTTTCACTGCTACTCTGTTTGAAATCAGTAGGTATCAGTGTATCAGAATTGGGTTCTAAGTTTCAAATCAATATAACATTCAAGGTTTGATTTGAGTTAAAATGTGTATTACAAATTTATAAAGCCAACCCCTTTCAGGGTAGAGACCGCAACGTTAATGACGATTTCAGAGATAAGTTATTACAATGAATCTGTCATCTTTTTCAGTGGTGCATCGCAGAGGTCTAGTTTTTGGCACAAACTCCTCAGTTTCCCCCTACCGTTTGTAAATTTTTGATATACAAGATTGGCTTAGATGGAGCTGCACTGCACGTTACCTAATTTATTATTGCAATTGTTTGACGGTTTGAGTTGCTTCTGCTGGTGTGTGATGAATTTTTTTGTTCAAGATAAGGAGAAATACATAATAAACCGAAAAATGTCTGAATTTACTTTTAACAGCGAATCAATAAACGCAAACCAATTTTTTTTACTCAGATTAACGTTTAAGTTTTAAGAGTTCAAAAATATTTCAGCAGAAATACCATAACTATGGCAATTGTGATATATGAAGATCAAAAACGACCATACATAATGAACCAAATTTTTACATGACCAAAAATTAAGACAAATATATATTATTTTTTCTGAGGTCATGAACATGAAAATTAACTAACCCGAAACGAAAAAATTTCAAGAAAAAAAGCTTATTAGTGAAAGATAGTACGGCTTTCTAGTACGGGAAAGAACAACGATCTTGTGTGTTTTGTTAGTGCAGAATTAGTTCTACCAGAGCTGTTTTCCTCCATGTTCTACCATTCAGCTGAGACAGAGTCCAAAAAAGTATTTTACTTTTGGTTGAAAACTCGTTATAAACCATATCTAGCCCTGTGAGTATCACGTGAAAAATTATTCAACCGAAATAATATTACGAGTTTTATCCGAAGTGAATTAACATTTTCCGCTAAGCTTGTTTGTTGTTCGCCACCAAAATTTGAGTAAGGAAAGAGTGGCCAATTACCTCGCATTTCACATGAAAAAAGTTCATAATAAGAAGTATTTTCCGCACGTGAAAAACTTTAAGCCAGGGACTCACTAAAGGGGAAATTAAGTTTTTCCGGGAAGAATTTTGTTCAGTTGAAACTCACACGAAAATTGAAAAAAAAAAAAAATAAATGTGTCTGTAAATATGTTGCTTCAATCGTAAATTGTTTTTCTTTCACTTTTTGAAATTTAAATGTTTTATAAAGACTGACTTACTTTTCCAAATACTTCAGGGTCAACGCCCGAAAAAGTACTCTTTATTAGTTCTTTCAAAGACTCGATACAGTTCAAGATAAATTGATTTTAATAAATATTATACAACATCCTTTTAAATTCCTAAATACAATATGCTGCCATTCACTTCTTATAATAACAACAAAACTGAGATCAATATATCGTCATTCTTTCACCATTTACAGTTCAACTAAATGAGTTAAGGCACAACAATAATTCAACATTTGCCAAAACTTTTTTATTACCTCGAATTTAGTTTACCAGGAAACTAACCCACCATAACTTATATAATTCACCGAATACATCCGCATCTCTGATGTTCTTGATGGTACATTATGTACATCCGTGTTCTGCCGATACATAAGCATAATTTATGAGAGTCGCTATGAAAGCCATTCCAAACAAAAAAAAATGAAAAGAAAGAAAATTCTTCGTCAAAAGTATTTCCAAAGTGTTCAACGCAAACTGAAAAGAACTCCATTCAGTGCTTAACTTTTCTGATGTGAGAGTATTTTCCCATCAGTTCCATAGTACCAACCCCAAGCCCCAATTTGAACCAGAAGTTCTCTAGGATAGTTCAATATAATGTTTCATTCCATTTTTTTTTTTTTGTTTCTTACCGTTATCGATATTCACAAAATGGCGTTGCTCTTCGAACTTTTTAACTTTTTATTTCCTCTCACTTATGCTTCTTATGTGATTTTTTTTTTTATATTTTCCATTTTTTATTTTTATTTTTTTTTTTTCTTAAATCGGATATCATTACTACCGTGCATACTTGGAAGTTCAGTGACTGAAAATTATTATCTGTCTTCTTTTTTATACTATACCTACGAGTATAGTAGGTATACACTTTGATATGGAATAAGAAAAAAAAATCAATAACAAATCACACTTCCTCAAGCCGCTTGAATTCTCATCCCTCTCGACCATTATTATTAGACTTGTGTGCGAAAGAAAGTCTACAACAACTACAACGATGATGTTGATGATGATGATGGCGACGTCCAGTGACAGCGAGTATAGTGCATAATATCATAGGACAAAATAAGGTCACCCCACTCACTACAATCTAGTGCGCACAAACAAATCGTATGTTGCTCCTGTTTTTCTTTCCTTTTTTGTAAAAACGATTTCAAAAAGACCTAACCAGCAAGCAGGAGTCAATGATGATGTGAATTTCACCAGTTATGTATGTTTAATGATATCCATGGAAGCTGATTTATCAGACGACCTATTTGAATAGGTTAAAGTTCAAAGGATAAAGCGAATGTCTTGTGCCATAAGAAATTGACAATTTTTTTAGAATTAATGAAAATTGTGAGAGTTTTCAAAACTTCCGGCTTATATAAAAAATTGTCATGACAAATAATTGTCAGGAATTTTTTTCGAGAACTGTCATGAATTTCCCGATACATTTTGAATTGTCTTGCTAAAAATCAGTCCATATTTGCAGCATCAAACAAACAAAAACCATGCACTTGAGTCTAAACAAACACCAAGTATTATATATGCATTACACAGGCTTGGACCTCAGTATTAAAAGTTGTCAATTTTAATTTTAAAAGTAGAACATATGAAAATGCGAAATTTATGTTGGTATTACATTTAATTGTCAATTAAGAGAATTATTTGATGAGTGTGAACACAAAAAGCCATCCGGCCAAATAAAAGATTACCTAATAGATAAATTCTTTATTTGTTTTTTTTTTTCATCATAAGATTTTACAATATTATTTCCTTCGAATAAGGACATGGTATTGACTGCCGTCTGTCTGAATGACAGTCAGACTGTGTGAATATAAATTAGTCAAAAAGTCTGTTCTATAAATCAGACTGAGACTTCCAAATTTAGTCATATTTGGTTATTGAAGTGAGCGCTCACGTTAGAGTATAAAATTTCACCATTCTGACAAATTTTGTCCCAAAAATTTCTTTTGTTAGAAACTAAAAATATAAGTTCTGTTAAATGTAAGTTTAACGTACATATGTCAGATAAAAAAAAAAACATAAAACTGTAATGATTGTTGAATTGATTTGTGATTACTCGTGTTGAACGCAAATTATGAAATCGTTAAATTTTTTCAACTTTTTCCAAACTCCACAGTCTCTCGGTGTTTTAATTATTCTGAAAGAGTTTTCTCACAACTCTCACAAATTGGAAAGACCTCTTATTTTGTGTATAAAAAGTTTGGAACAGACCTACTGTGAACCTCCAAATTCAGAAGTTCAATAACGTGAACATACCAATTAAATTCCTCGAAGGTTTCTGTCAAACTGACACTGACATCAAGTTGACATTTTACGTCCGAAAAAATGTTGTTTGTATTGATTGCACAGAGATGTTTATAGAGCGAATGTCTACATTTTGACAAAATGTTAACATGAGAATTTTATCGAATAAATTGGATTCAACTTATTCAACTAATAAAAAATTTAATTGTTCGTAACATGACATTGGAGAATTCGACAAGTAGAATAGAGAACTTTTAGAAATTTCTTTGATGGGAAAGGAAAAATAACTTTTAAGAATCAGTCAGACAGTCGAACAATGAGCCACCAATCGACAAAAATATTGGCTATCAAAAATGGTCCAAAAAAAGAATACAATTTTCATTTTGAATGAAATTTTTGATTTTTTTTTAATTTTCAGATAAATTTTGTTTAACAGGGGTCGAATTACGGAATACGTTCGTTAACGTATGGTTGCTATGTGTCCCTATCTGTTTCTACTAATTAAATAGAGACAGAAATAGTCTAAACGTTCACGTAGGATCGTAATCGTGTGCTGTGATTTTATGTCTCTGGTATATCGCTGGTGGACTTTTTTGGTAAAATAATTTAATTTTAAAGGAGTCTTAAATCGCCAAGTTTAAAATTTTAAAAGCGAAATATTGATAAATCAATCAAGTGAAATGTTCAAGGAGCCTGTTTGGCGATTAAACCCGGCTCTGACAACACTGATTGCAAGTGAAAGATAACCGAAGTAATAACAAATACCTTGCACGTTTGGCGTGGTAAAGTGCATCTCATAGAGCAAGATTTTAATGTCATATTAAGGGTAACACCGACAATTTTTAAAATTCATAAGTCTTTCGGTTCAAATCTTAGCATTTTTGATATGCAGCCCGTTTTAAGGTACCCCAGAGGTTTGTCAGATTGTTTGCATGTGGATTTGCTGAATTCGTCCCTTGTTAAAAAAAAAAGAATCCAACACGAAGCTTGATTGCATCAGAAGCCAAATCTAACTGATATGAATTTTGAAATAGTCAAACCTATCAGTTTCAGATCTGAAAGATCCTGAAAACATTAAATTTCTGGAACAAAACCTCTACATCTTAAAGTTAAAGGAAAAAAAAAACTTAAGTTTTAGGGCTTTCGTTAGTAACACCCTTAACCCCAATCTAAACCTCATCTTCATATCAAAAGTAAATTCCAAATGCTTGCCTAAATCACTTGTAGGTACTGGACAAAAAGTTTCCGCTTCAAAACTTTTCAACACCGAAAATTCCCCTTTACAAAAAAGGCCACAGCAGTCTATTATTCCTTCTTTTGAACAGCAGATGCTGAAGAATGACAAAAAAAAAAAGAAATAAAAGGAATCTAACACAAAAAAAATAATAATGGAAAAAAATGTTACAGAAATTCGGTAAATGATGCTGCTTTCAAGCTTTGGTGGTCCTTTAAAAAAGAACCTCTTTTGTAGTATAAACATTTTGCCTTCTCAACAACATTTGTATGCTCTATGTTTTCGTCATTTTCGACTTCACCATCATATATCTGCATTGTGTAACCTGTGCTCTTTGATCAAAGTGGTAGATGGTGATGGTGGTGGCAAAAGGCATTTTGAGTTTGAACGCAATTAGTTTTGTTGTAACTTGGAATGAGGGTGAAGATGAGGGTTTCTCATATTTTTTTTTTAACATTCGACAACCCTTGTGTTGTATGTTATGTGTATTTTATATATGCAGAGCTAATCATCTGTTGCAAGTACGAAACGGATACGAACGTTTTTATGTACATTTTTTTTTTTTTATTATTTCAAATGTTGGCATTACTCTCTCCCGCGATGCTATACTTGGCATTGGTACAGCCAGTGTTTAGCAATTAAACAAAAGCCAACAACGTAAACACACTCAAGATATCCTTTCAATGATCCTTGTATATTAAATTAATCGTAAATATATTAAGCATCGCAGACACAAAAGAGTTCGATGCATATGCATGTGTTGCTGTTGCTATATTGTGGGTTGAAATGATTGGGTTGCTGCTGCTGCTGCTGCTATAACAAAACAACGCGACGACCTTCCCTATTCCAGTTTTGTGCTCGTTCCTATAGAATTTGTAATACTTAGCGGTATTACAAGAGGATTTAGTATTGTGGGTCCTTGAATGGTCTCGAAAGTGGTTTCGCATTGCCGATTTAATTGATATTTGCCATTATAATTGCAATGGGGTTAATCTTTAATATGGCAATAGGGGTTTTGTCTGTGTTGTACAAATATTCGTTTATCAGTAAGTCGTCATCATCAAAGTCAGTAGGTATACTGAACATTGCATTGGAATATATGTATATGCAATCACAATGAGGTGATTTATTATGAAATGAACATCAAATTCTATTGAAATGGCAAATTGTATAAGAAATGCAAAGCCGTATTAATAAATAATCTTGTGTTATGAATATAGTTTAAGATGTGATGCAACTTGGTTGCGTAAATAAGTAATTTTGAGAATAACTTTGTAACTTTGATTTTAGAACATTATACCTACTGAAAACCCTCAAATTTTGATTCAATTTTCACTTTAAACATCACAAGACCAATATCATTGCCATAGGAAATCGATTTGAAAGACACTGATGTAATCGGAAATTCGGAATTTGGTAGCTAATTCAAGCTTTCAATTAGTTAACGTGCAACATTTTTGTATGGAATTAAAGTAGGCAAAAATGTTTTTGATAAAAATATATTTTACAATTTACCGACTTCCAAAAAGGAGGAGGTATTCAATTCGTCTGTATTTTTTTTTTATGTTTGCTACCTCATAACTTTGCCTTGAGTGGTCCAATTTTGAAAATTTTAGAAAAACCATAAAACACAGTTTTGATCCATGGAAGTCGGTTTTCTTTTTTGATAAAAATTATTATTAAACTGAAAATTTATAAAAGATTTCTCTTTGAAATTCTCATATCGATATCTTCCCGTTGTATCTATAAAGTCTATGGTTACCTTTTTGGTTAATCTTTTTTTTGACAGTTTTGTGATTGTATTTAGTATCATTAAGTGTTGAATTTTTCCTTTTACTAAACTACCAGTTCCGACATTCTATCAAGTTTCAAGATTCTACAATAATCAGAATAATCAGAGCTCTGTATAATATTTGATGAAAGTTCAGCGAAAAAGCCCCCTGAATGGAAAATTTCAAATTTTCGGTTTCTACGATAACGGGAAGTTCCTCATAATTTTGATGATCGGTCAGTGAGTGAGTCAGTCAGTTCCGGTTTTGTGATTTTTGAAGCCTCATGGCTTAGAAACTACTCATCAAAAGTAGCTGAAATTTTCCACAGGAGCAAACTAAACAACGTCCAAATTTTTTTATGGACGTTTTTTCCGTTACGACGAAGAGAATTTTATAAATGTCGTATAGTAAAATTTTTTGGCAGATAATACAAATTTCTGAGAACAACATCAGTGAGGAAACTTGGCGGTTTCTACACTAATATAAAATCTGTATTTAATTAAGCGGATTTCTGTATGGTTTTTTGCCCAGAAGTCTGGCGTGTTAATATAAGCGGACAAATCTTTTTCACGGTGCCAAAAAAAAAGTATCTTTTTAAATTAAGGTTATTAGTAGAGTAAGTAAAGCAAATTATTAGGGAACCCGGCCGAACAGCTCTGATTTTGACGATTTTTTTTTTTTTTCAAGCGTAGGTAATTAAAAATACTTAAAAGGCTATAGATTAAAAATTGCCGATGTTGCCGTATTGTTTTTTAAAATTAAAATTAAATTTTTTTTGAACAAAACCATTTTTTTGCTTAAATTTCATTAAACAAATGATAGCAAAAGATTCTCTAGGTAATTTAAGGAAAAAAATATAAAGGAGTAAGGGACAATCTTCCATCGTTTAAGCGATGAATGCAATTTTCTCACAAACTGACTTCAAACACAAAAAAAATATTTTTAACAAAACGGCAACACCTACAACATTTACAGACACATTTTTAAAAATCCAGAATCTCATTTCTATCTGGAAAATTTAAATCCACTAAATTTAATGAAGAGTTTTTGAAAGAACTCAACTCAAAATTTTGGAAAAAAAAAGTTATTAAAAAATTTTAAATGGCTTTTTTTTTAACTTTTTCGTAGTAAAATATGAATTTATTTAGAAAATTTTTTTTTGGCCATCAATATTATCAGTTGAATTCCGAAGAGGAAAAGGTAATATATATATTACAGTTTTGAAATAAAATATAAAAATTACTTCAATTTCATCGAATTTTCTTGATAAAAACTGAATTTTTGCATTGAAATAATTGAATTTCTCAATGACTTTGGCAAATAAGAGCTTTAAACTTTTGCTACAAAATAACTTAGTATTTAAATGTTGAAGTTAATTTTTTTTCAAAACTTCTTTTAACAAAAATTTCTTCGAAAATTAAATACTTTTTAATTTTTTTTTTATAAACCGTAATACATTTTGACATTTCCTTTTATAATTTCAAATCATAATAAATGTGGCAAAAAAAATTTGAAAATAAATGCATTTTATAATACGAAAAAAATTTAAAAAACGACATGTTAAAATTTTGTCAATAATTTTTTTTTTTCAAAAATCTGAGTTCAATTACCATTCTTTCAAAAGCCCTCCATTCAATCAACTTAATTTTAATTTTACAAATATAACTAAGCTTTTAACTTTTTAAAAATGTATATTTAAATATTGTAGGTTGCCGTTGTGTTCAAATATTTTTTTTGTGTTTGAAGTCAATTAATAAAAAAATTGCATCTATCGCTTGAACGATGAAAGATTGTCCCTCACTCCTGTATATTTTTTTCCTTTAATTTCCTAGACAATCTTTTGGCATCAATTAATTTATGAAATTCAAACAAAATTTTTGAAAAAAAAATATTTTTTGTTCACAAAAATCTTCAATTTAATTTAAAAAATCAAAACGGCAACACCGGCAATTTTTAATCTATAGACTTTTAAGTATTTTTAATTACCTACGTTTGAAAAAAAAGATCATCAAAATCTAAGCTGTTCGGCCGGGTTCCCTAATATTGCCATTTTTTGAGCTTTAGTTACCTAATCTACTATATAATGATTTTAATTTTGTTTAATAATTTTTTTATTAATAAGATTGCACATACTTTTTATGAGAAATCACTTTATTCTTAGCAGATACACCCGGCTCTTAATTTTTTTTTTAAAGAAAAAAATTCTTATTAAAATGAAATGAAGTTCACTTTAATTTTAACTGAATCCATTTATTTTTATAAGAAATGTTATTATTTTAAGAAGATATATTTAAGAAGATAATCATCTTAATTCTAAGTGTCTTATTTTTCTCTGTGTGGTTTTAACACGTACATCAGAATAAACTTGAATTTCTTCCATTTTGAATAACAGTTGTTAGTGTGCATAAATGACATTAACTAAAGATTCAGTTTTAATGGCAGTTTATTTAAAACAGTCAGTGCATTAAGTTCTAAACCTGGAATTTAAAATGTAACAATTAAATTAATTTAATTTCAAACAGAACATTAAAAAAAAAAAACAGAAGATGTGACTTAGTCCACTTTTATTAATTACCAGCACAATTAAAGTATATGTAGGAAAGTACAGAGTGCAGCCTTGAAACAAAGAACAATTAAGAATAAACACGTTATTTGTTATCTCATTTCCAAAAAACCATCTGCAATTGCAATGCAATTTACAGAACAAATACGAAAAGTATCACATTAATTTGAAGCTTTTTTGTTATTCGGAAACCATTTTCCACCATTCCCATGTTCTCTTAAAGGAAAACACGTACACACTCGCAATTCAAGTCTTATAATGACATCCGCTATGTCGTAAAGCAGTGTGTTGTCTTTATTATAATATGCTGCACACACAGCAAAATGCAAGTCAGGGTTACCTAGAGGACATTTAACTGTCCAAATTAACTTTTTTTTTTTTCTTTTGAAAATTATGAGTCATAAGCTCATAAAAAAAAAGAGTAGAGATACCTATGCACTTGTCCATTTTAATATTCAAAAGTTGTAGCACAATTACTAGCACGTGGTTTTTGTATTCTTTTGTAACAGACTTCTGACAGTAAACTTGTCTCTACAGCTGACCGTTTTTTCTACGACAACCCTTTTTGCTTTTTTTTTTTGTGAAAAAAAATAAATTTCAAAAGGTAACCCTAGACATTAAGTGCAGGATTACATTGCGTATAAAACCACATTGCACCGTACACTCTTTATTGTCCACAGACGCAGTGACACAAAAATGTTGACGGAAGGAGTTGCATCAATTATTCATTTCCTGCGCTACGGGTGTTTGAAAATTGGATACCTTGGAGTGGAAGTTATTTAGCACGTGCTATAAGGTTTAACACCAATCCGCCCGCTTGTCACCTTTACCACCACCACCACCACCGCCATAACCACCACCACGACTATATTACCAAGAATAATGAAAACGCACTGACTGACGCCACACTTTTGTTGTTGTTGTTTTTTTTTTTGTTATTTTAAACAATAAATACACACCGCCTCCTGCACGTTCCTCGCATTTTATGGTGATAATTCTCAGGAAATGTTAAGTGTACCTATCCTCTCTAGCACGTGCTGTTAATTCTTGAAAAATAATTCCAAATTATTTGGAAACAGTTGGAAATTGTTTCTCAATGCAGCGCAAAGTATATCTTATCCGTTTGATCAAACGAATTTCCTGTTAAGGGCTTCTATAGGTATAGTACAAAAAGCTTTTGTAGCAGCTATACGAGGAGCTAGCTCAGCATGGTGTCTCTCTGTGATGATGATGGGGAGATTGGGATTGGGTTTTGGGATTTGGGATTTCTTCTTGTAACAAGACTATACAACAAGATTTGTTCTCCTTGGGTGTCAATTTATTGACGTTCTGCTTCACATAGCGTAGTTTCAAGCGAATCCAATTTTATTGTGTTCTGTGCTGTGGCTGTGACAATGGGATAAAGTAGCGCAGATTTTATGGCAATCGAAATTGCCACAGATGCATGTTCTTTGGTTTCTATTATAGAGTCTTACTTGGTCCCCTCTTTCCGTCTCTTTTTCTCAGTCTTTCTTTCTATTTCTTTACTTGATCAGGTATTTTATATACATTTTACTTCCCGGATTAGTTTCCAATGCAACCGTTGCATTTTCAAATGCTTTGATATAAATATATATATATAACTTAATTTTAAAACTATTTTAATGGGGGTGGGGGGAGTATTTTTGTGTTGTTATGTGGGAGGTTAGAGAGGAAGTATGTTTTGGAAAATGTGTGGCGTGCATCAGACTAAGCATTTTATTGCTTTTCTCACTTTTTCTGATGTTGGATCTAAATTTTGTATAGCGAGCGTTTGGAGTTGGAATTTTTTTCGTTTGTGCGGTGAGATGTGAAACAACTTAAAGGCAAGTTTATTGGATAGTTCTCTCTTCTTTTATTTGGTATTAATAGGAATTCATTTTATTGAAAAATTCTTTTGATATTGAGTTTTAATTATTGAAGAATGGTAGCACATTTTTTTTAATAGGGTTAAATATCATTAAATAAAATGCATGAATGGGTTTTTGTATGTATGTTATACATTTTTTTGTAACTTGAGTGATCTAAGTTTTATGCTATCTTGAATAAAAAATATGAATAAAACTTATTTTCTTATTGGGATAAATCAAAGTGTGAAAATAAAAATTCAGAATTTTTAAAGGATTTTTCAAAAACAGCCGTATTTTTGTTAATAATGGTGGTATTTGATTGCTTGATAGAACAAATTGAAGCTTACAAAAAGTGATGTGCATCGAGCAATTTGAAATAACTTTGTAAAGTTAAAAAAAAAATTTTGAAACTTTTTGAAAGACCTTGATTGATGAATATAATTTTGACGTCGTCGTCGATTTGACCTCTTCTCATTCAGAAATCAAATTTTGAATGGAAAATATTTTTTTTTTTTTTACATTTACCATTGATATGTCAGCAACCAACGATCACACATCACACAAAATATTTAAGGTAGGTTTTAAAAAATGTTTAAACGTTTTTTTTTTTAATCAATTTACAAATAGATTTATGTTTCGTCACCTGTCACGATTTTTTCCTTGACATTTTTTGAGGGTGCCATATTCGATTTTATACAACGTAATATACCAATTAACCAGCGGACAAATTAGACAAATGAGCGAAATAAACCTGCTCTGGACACGCAGTATTTTACGGTCGCTATTTCTGGTCAAAAGACCAAAATGATAGGTTTTTCTGTGATTTTCATTCATAAATCCACGCTAAAACGTAGTTTTCCACTTATTACCTCTAGAGTATTATCTAAGCTTGTTTTTAATCCAGTCAAATAAGGGTTTAACCTCGGAATGAATGTTAGTAGAAATTTTTTTTGCTCAATATCTTCCTTTTGCCATTCTATAACATATCTCAAAAGTCTAGAAAAATCTCATGTGCGCTTGTCGCGATTTCAAGGTCAAATCGCGAAATGGAGATTTTCAAAATTAGCAAAAATAGGCTATGGTATTATATACACATATGATACATGATTTCAAGGTATTTTTTAATGCTGATTCCAAAAAATCTAAAATCAAGACAATCTGACGTCTCTGGAAAAAGTTATACCTGTTTTTCATCTGTCAACTCATATTATTATAACAGTTGCAAACTTACTGCCGAAAAACCCTTAAAAGTTATGGTAGATGAACCAAATTTAGCATGAAGATTTTAGAATCCATCATTATTAAAAATCAAAACAATCCATTACAAAAAATATATATACCTAAGAAATAATGGTATTTTTTGATGGAGCGGCAAATTTTGGGATATGCACTAAAGAAGATTCTTGTTCATCTTAGGAAAAAGTGATAATAGGCTAATTTTTTCATTTTAATCTCTGTTTGGATATTCTTTAACTACCCTCAAAAATCTAAAAAAATCTCATGTCCGCAAGTCCTAATTTTCTTGGTTTGAAAATAAGGTGCAGATTTTAAAAAATTAATAAGAAAAGTTTAAATTTTTATATGTATACCAACATAAGCGACATGATTTAAAGGTATTTTTTAACACTTATTCCAACAAAACTCACAAACAAGTCAACCTGACCATCCCTGAAAAGTAATGCACCTTATTCATGTTGATCTGACACAAATATCTGAAGTGTAGTTTTTCAATTTTTTTAAATCTGCAACTTATCTTCAAACCAAGAAAATTAGGACTTGCGGACATGAGATTTTTTTAGATTTTTGAGGGTAGTTAAAGAATATCCAAACAAAGATTAAAAGGAAAAAATTAGCCTATTAGCACTTATTCCTAAGATGAACAAGAATCTTCTTTAGTGCATATCCTAAAATTTGCCCCTCCATCAAAAAATACCATTATTTCGTAGGTATATATATTTTTCGTAATGGATTGTTTTGATTTTTAATAATGATGGATTCTAAAATCTTCATGCAAAATTTGGTTCATCTATCATAACTTTTAAGGGTTTTTCGGCAGTAAGTTTGCAACTGTTATAATAATATGAGGTGACAGATGAAAAACAGGTATAACTTTTTCCAGAGAAGTCAGATTGTCTTTATTTTATATTTTTTGGAATCAGCATTAAAAAATGCCTTGAAATCATGTATCATATGTGTATATAATACCATAGCCTATTTTTGCTAATTTTGAAAATCTCCATTTCGCGATTTGACCTTGAAATCGCGACAAGCGGACATGAGATTTTTCTAGACTTTTGAGATATGTTATAGAATGGCAAAAGGAAGATATTGAGCAAAAAAAATTTCTACTAACATTCATTCCGAGATTTACCCCTTTTTTCTCCTTATTTTACTGTATTATTTATATTTTAAGAAATCAGCACTTTACTACTTCTAAAAATACAAATTCAGTTCTGAAAGGGTAAAAACATTACATAATTTAGACAAATTACCTAATAAAAAAAGGCGGATTTCTAAAGAAAACCATTTTTCAACAGTGTTACACCACTTTGAAAAGAAAATTGAACACACCTTTTTTTGAGGTAGTGAAATTTGTTTACACTACGGTTCATTGAATTAGGGTTATGTAAAATTTTTGAGTACTTGGTTGGGCAAAAAAGTGATTGAATAAGGTCTAGTTTTTTTTATTAAAAAAAAAGCAAAAAAAAGATTAAATGTAAAATTAAATTTCCAACTTCTGTTAATAATAAAACACAACCTTTTTGTTTCGAGAAATAATTTATAGTGATTTTATCAGGTCATAAGACCAATTGTATAGTAGTTTTTGTATGCACCAGTTTCATCAGTTTGCATGTCATTTAATTTGTGGAATTGCCACGTACGTAATGTGCTTCATTACTTTTAGTACCCTTTACGTACTTTCGTACAGTGATATTTGCTTTTAAACTAACTTTTTGAATGTTAGCAGGGTTATTCAAGGATCCGTAACAAAAGAAAGAACAAGAGAAAACTTAAGATTTGTAGTCGTGGCACATGAAAGACTGTCACAGGGTGACCATTTTTTCGATTTTTTTTTTTCGAATAACTTCCAAAATATATGGCTGCGATTTTTTGTGTTATTTTTCTGATAACAGTCACCACCTACCCTATCTACCGTTTTCGTTTCGACGTTGACTTTTGTGACACCCTGTATAAGGTTCTCGTTAATACTACAAAAACTAAACAAAAACATATTTCTAATTTTGCAAAACGTGAAATGCCGAATTTGCAAATCTTATCGCATTAATGCCACTTTTCAATAACATTTTTGGTCACACCCTCACATACTATTGCAATTACATCTATTAATTCATTATTGTCATCAGAGATCAGAAATAAATCTCAACCTTTTGAAAGGTTCCTTAATAACTCTTATTTGTCGCCATTTTCAATAAAGTTCAAAAAATAACCTATATTTTTAAAAAATAAAAATTTCGGTCAAGCTCTGAGAGAAACCTTTATTTTGTATTTTTTTATGTTTCGGTCAACCAGTGAGATTTATCGCTGAGAGAAAAAAATAAATCTCATCTGCAAATTTATCAATTCCTAGAGACATGGGAGTGGTGCCATATTGAAAGCTTATATTCTCAGTTACCCGATAGTAGCATAATCGGGTTTGGGATTTTTTTTTTTCAAAATTCCGAGAAAATCGCGTTTGAAAGTTGGGGTAATTTTTTTTTTCCAAAAATCCCCGAATCTTTGAACGCTCCTGGAAGCTAAACCGCTTGAGAGAAATTTTTGGGAGTGATGATAGCTTGTGTCATGGGCCACGCTTTGCACATTGTCAGATTTTTAAAAAATCTAAACCGCCATATCATGCCTATTTTTTCAGAATCGGGCTTAACTTTTTTTTTACCTTTAAATTCTTCCGGTTTGAGAACGCGTGCACCTACAGGGATGGGAGTTGTACCTAAATGATGCTACCTTTTGGCATCAACAATTTTTTTTAATTTTTTTTTTCAAAATTTTGAGATATAGCCGTTTGAATTTGGGCGGGCGGAAACGCTTCAGGGCCCTATTTCACCAACTTACAAATTTGTAATTACAAGTAATTTTCACAATATTTGTGAAAAAATCGAGAAATTCTGTTTCACCAGTTTCTTGTGATCACAAAATTGTACTTGTAATCTACAATTTTAAATTTGTGAAAAAAACCATTTTCTGTTTCACCGAAACTTGTATTTTACAAGTAACAAATTTGTGAGCTTTCAAGATTCTTGTGGGTTTCTGTTTCACCAAAAAAAAAAAGTTACAAGTTTCTATTTATTTGTGAAAATTTTCTACAAGAGTCAAGACGTATGTCATTTTTGTTACAAGTTTGTAAAAACCGTATTTAGCGTGATTAAAGTGTTTAAAATGGCTTTACGCCGAAGGCCATTATTATTATTTTAATAAAAGTTATATATTATTATTATTCAAGGTTGTAAAAATACATTTGAAATTTAAAAAAAATCATTTATTGCAAGCAAAAAAATTTCCTAGAAAAAAATTGCATTAAAAAAATTTTTATATATTTTTCAGTTGCAATTACATTTTTTTTAATGCAAATTTTTTTGTTTGCAATAAATATTTTTTTAAGGCGATTTTTTCTTTGTAATAAATATTTTTTTTTTTTGAATTTGTAATGGAAAGCAAATGCTTTAAAAATTGGTAAAGCAATTGTGTTTCAAATCGAATGAAAACATCACAAAATATCTGTTTAAAAAATTTTCCTGATCGCTATAACCTGCCTCTTAAGTATGTAAAAATTCGTTCTCTTTTTATCAAAGAGGCTTGTTTTTTTTTCTCATATTTGTAGTTCTTCATTCCTTCCATTATTTTATTAATTATCTTCAATCTTTACAATTTTATTATTTTACCCTTTGTTTTACTTCTATAAATCCATGAATGTCATCATAAAATAATAAATATAAAAATAATCCAGCAATACAAAAATCTTAATATATATTTACAATTTCGTTTGGCATTTAAAAAATTTTCTTATTTGATTTAACTACTAAGATATGACAGTATTAGTTATTTGATAATTTTTCGTTTAAAATAGGGTTGCTTAAGTTTAAAAAATGGAAAGCCTATTTTTTCATATTCAATATAAACTTAGTTTTCATTTGAAACCAGTTTTAACCTCTGTCGTTAAGTAACTCAACTCAACGAGTTAAGTAACTCAACGGTCACCGGTTAGACTTTAAAGAGCTTTACAAGTTTGTGAGAGAAACTTGTTACTTACAAGAAAAAAATATATTTGGTGAAACGGTAATTCTACAAACTTGTGGTTTTTAAAAGTTAGTTGTAATTTTTTTTCTCGATAATCACAAATTTGTGAATTACTTATTTGTACTTTGTGAAACAGAATTCCATTGTACAAATTTGTACTTGTGATCTACAAGTTACAAATTTGTGCTTGTTACTTGTAGTTGGTGAAATAGGGCCCAGGAAGCTGAACGCTTTGACCTAGATATTAGAACATCGCATCGGTCTCCTGGAATATTCGAAATTGCATTGGTTGTGCTTGTCGTCCCAGCGACTCAAATCACAGTGGAAAACACATTTTCGTCTTTAGAGTTTACTTTAAACGAAAAGAGATATAATCTAGGGTCTGAAGAACTTTGAGAGTCTATTTAGTTCATACATTATTTAATACATTTTATAAAACATCCTTTTCATATTTATTTTTGCAATATAAAGACATTCTTGACTTATTCGACATTTTCCTTTGAATTGACCATTTTTGATTTATTTTCGGCGAAAACGGTTAAAGGTTGATTTATTTTTTTGCAAAAATCTCAAACATTGAGAGATATTTAAAAAAATAAAAAATAAATCTCAACCGATAACCTTTATTTTTGATTTTTTTAAATAAATCTCAAATCTTAACCGAAACTATTTTAAGTAATATGGTAACTCTCAGAGAGAAACCGATTGAAAATAAGGGTTGACTGTTATTTTTGGTCTCTGATTGGCATAGTATTGTTGCACTACTTTCTTTTAAACTATTTGCTCTAAAGGTTGCGATCGGTTCGATTCCCTTCATTAAAACACATTCTTCTATGACAATTTTTTGTTCTGTTGTCAGGTGCGAGAACAATCAAAGCGAATGCGTTTTGTCGACAGGTGAACAATGAATATTCGAAATACAATTGCTCGTGAGAGAAACATTTTCTAAATTCAGGCCACAAACACTTTATTTCGAATACAAGACAAATCGAGAGGCATATCGGTTGAGATCATTGGAATTTTCGGAATGAGAACTACCTCACTTTTGACCTTTCTTTTCAGTATCGTCGCAATGTTGTTGCATGAGTCATGCATAATTGTTTTTTCACCATAGTTTAAGTTGGTCCAGATTTCGATCACTACCGAGTCAATAGACGAAGACCAAAAGCTGTTGAACGTTTGACTATAAGTGTAGAGATTTTGTGGGTAAATAGCTTGAAAAATCTTCCATACGAAAATCCAGACTCGTCTGTTGAAAAATCTTCCGTAGTATTCGACTATTCGACAGGCATGATTAATGTTTAGTTTATAGAATAGACTTTTCTACCGTATAACTTTGAAAAATTTAATGCATAAAAAAGGCATTTGGTTTAGAAAATATTGTGGCACTAAAGTCGTAAATTTCCGTTTTTCGCTTTCAGTTTTTAAAAGTTAGAGTGTATCGGAGAAAAATATAATGATATAAAAAGTCCTGGGAGTAACGAAGAATAACAAAACGAATCCTAAAGTAAAATGTTGACATGTTGTGTATTATTACCTTTGATTTTAAAACATTTTTAATGAATAAATAATTTCATAGCTTTTACAAAACAAATAATATGGAAAATCTGTTATGAAAAAGTAATTTAACAGAACGAAGTACCAATATCTTGAAAGACAACAAAATAAAAATTAATTTATGTCAACAGGTTTCTCAATTATGTAAATCAACAATCGATCAACCATCACAATGCAGTTCAATAAAAAATATATGTATGCATACATATGCGCCGTGCGCCGCAACCGTTCCGCAAGTCGGGCGTTTACAATTAATTCCAAGAAAGCTATAAATTTATATTGTTGAATTGTTGTTTCATTTTGTTTTTGTTTTTTTTTTTGTCTTGTTTTTTTGTTTTGTTTTTTTTTTGCGTTTCAACTCAGCCTTACTGGGCAATAACCACTTTGTATCTGCGGACATTAACATACATGTAAATATGTATGCCTGCATGCAAGTTGGACTATTTTTAGTAACGCGCGCATTCACATTTTCTTTGTTTCGCTTTTAATTTTTCAATTAAAATTCCATTTACGATGATGGTCTTCCCTCTCACATGTATCCATATCACGAAAACACTTCACACAAAAGCCGAAGGCGCCGACGCATTTAATATCTCCATATGATGTACAAAATACGCCAGTCTTTACCCTCTCAAGACTTTTTGCTATGCTGTGCTGCTGCAGTGCTCTGAGCTAATAGCTTACTGCTGTCCAGCTGTGCTTACTCATTCATTGCATTTATTAATGAAATAATGACTGAGTCAGAGAGGCTTCAATTGATAGACGGTACGTGTTACACTTGATATGGTGCAATAGAAATTAATCGTTATTTATTTATTTACACTCAGGAAAAAAACAGTAGGTAAATAAATAACTTACGTAAGATCACGTTGCATTTGTTTATTAAAATTTATTAGATATTTAAATGAAAAGAAGTTTTTCAAGGACATGGTTCAATAATATTTTCGAATTATTTGTCATGTCAACAGCATTTGCTAAGTGCAGTTTTAATAAAACTTTCAATGAGTGTTTGACAGGCCATTTTTGGATATTTTTATTTTATAAAAAGTGATATTGATAGAAAAACGAAATATTTTTTTTTTTTTGGTAGATATTATGAATAGTAAAATCTAATCTAAAAAGTAACAAAATAAAATTTCATCGAAAAAAAAAACAAACCTTTTCGTTATCGATATCGATACATCGAAATACTATCGATATTTTTTTATCGATAACAAAAGGATATTCTTTATAACCGAGATTATTTTCGATAAAACAAATCTCATTGATAACAAAACAAAATCTTATCGATAGCAATCTCGATAGAAAGATCGATTTTGGTGATATCTGAGCTGTCCGATTTTTAGTTAATTTTCGTAAATTTTTCTCTCAGTGTTTGCTTATGGTGAAGAAACAACAAAATGTGACTGTTCTGTTTGGAAACAGTAATGAGAATTCACGCTGTCTGGTTGACAAACAAACGAAAAAAAGAAACGTTTGAAGTTGGGGCAGTTGAACTATGGATGTGAAATAAAAAGTGATATCTTAAAGATTGTCATTGAGATTACAAAAAAAAAAAAAAATAAAAAAAATAATGGTATTCATTTCACTTCGAAGCTTGGTTCTTCCATTCGATTGGAATGACAAAATTCCAGTTAAATGAATGCACCATATGTTTCGCTATTTTTTTTTTCTCTTATAACATTAAATATTGATGCTGTCATCAGCGGAATAATTCTTTGGTGTAGAAGATTTTATTTACAAAAACAATAGCTATGCATGCGTAATTTGAGAAGTTTCTAAACCATTTGGTATTTATTGAATATTTTTTCCATTTGTTATCGAAAAAATAAAGAATTACAAAAAAGTTTTCGCTGCCTCTGAAAATTTAATCGATTACCTACGAAGTTTGTAAATTTACCACTGATAGAGAAGCCTTTATATTGTTATTTAACTGAATATAAGCTTTTACAGTCCAAAGAATTATGTTTTTATTTTTTATTTTTTTTTGTATTCAGTAGCTAAATATACCGGCACCGATGCAGAAGATAGGTAAAAATATTACTTACCCTTTATTAACAATATAAAAAAAATTATTTTAATCACATTACCTTTTTAAAATCGAAATATCTTCTAAACAACGTTCGAACTCGCTCTTGTTGTTCAAAGTACCTTTGTACATCTTAAATAACTTTTGGAAATTATGTAAAGCTTTTGGTTAAGTTTTCATAAGAAAATTAAAAAAAAAAAAAACAAATGCAATATATTTATGTTTTTTTTTTTTATATTTCATTACATTTTACTCTTCGAAATAATAAAAAATATCTGCCAGAAAATTTTGAATAAAATTGGTTCATCCTTAGACGAGACTTTTTGTATTCAGTCTAATGCGATACTTTCCTTACGCTTCATAGCGGTCGTTTTGCAGGGTGTCTACTGCTATTTGTAATTATTCAATGGTATAATTTTCTTGAAGACAAAGATGAAAAAATTGTTTTTTATTTTGTTCGAATTTTTTTTCGAAAATCATTATTAACGGTACCCACCATAGAACCGTTTTTTAAATTCTAAATTTCTCCCAAACGACTGGTTCAATTTAAACGTAATTTTTTTTATACAAAAGCATTTGTTTTACTAACGTCTGCGAAACCTCCATATCATTCAATAAGAGCATTGAAAATGATGGCCTTTTATATCCAGCTGAATCCTTAACCCTCTGTAGGCACACCTCTTTTTTGCAGATTTGGTTTATACTTTTTCATGTCGCTAGAAATTTTTTTTGGTCTCACTCTTTTATAAAGAATCGTATATGAAATTGATGTAGAATTTTCCGAGAAATTCAAATATTGTATTCACAATTCCAAAAAAATGTTTTTTTCACCCTCATAAAGACACTTTTTTGTCGCCACTTTTTATTATTGTCCTGCCAAATTCGCACCCGTGTGCCGACAGAGGGTTAACCATACCTACACAATTATGATGGTTAAAATCATTTTTGCTCTGGAAGAATCATATCCAAAGTCAACCAGCTGATACAAAGTCTTAACCCTGCAAAACTTAACACAAAACCTCACTGCAAACCATAACAACAATAACAACAACAAAAAACTACCCACTTCCACTTGAAAATTAAATTTTCAAGTCCTCAAAAACAAAGCCTTCGAAGAGTATCTTTTCGCCGCACTAAAAAACAACTTGCTGAAAACGATTTGTTTATGTGTATCGTACGCCACGTATTTGAAAACTAAACATTTCATTAAGTGGTGATAGTCTGCTGAACTGAATTCACACATTCACACGTAGTTTTGAAAAAATAATAAAAAAAAAAAAAAAATAATCTCAAGTGTTCCAGTCAAGTAGAGTTTCGGCTTTTTAAAAAGGGGAAAGTTAAAATTAAATTCAATTCGAGAATATCTGAGGTTTTTTTTTGTTTTTTTTTTTTTTTTTGTTTTCCTCCTCAATCGTTTTCTAAACCACCAAATTCCTTTTTCCCTGAATTATCGTTTCGAACTTTTTTCTCGATTAAATGTTTTATTTTTGTTTTTTTATTTATTTTGTTTATGGTTTTTTGTGTGTGTTTTAAATTGTTTTCCATTTAAGATAATAATAATTAATTAATTGATAGAGGTAAATAAAGGAAACAAAGAATATTTTTTTGTTTAAACGAAATCAAGGAATGTTATGCATTCGATATAAATTTAAACAGAAAATAAAAGTTAAACGAATAATGTATTGTTGTAACAGTAAAATTATTTCAACAAAATAAATAAAAATCAATTCCTAAAAAAAAAATAAATTCCGACTGATAGTTATCATCTATCTATATCTTTTTAAATTTTAATTAAAAACGAATGAATTTGTAAATACTGCATTTCATTTTACATATTTCGTTGTAAGTATAGGACAAGATCTTAATCTTGTAATACAAAACCGTAAAAGTTGACACATTTACGAAATAATATTAATTTATGCCAAGAAGACATTGTATAATGTAACAACAGAAACACATATTTCGTATTTTTTTGTTTTCTCAAACACTATGCAACAACTTCTCAAATAATATCAAGTTACACACTAAAACATAATAGTTCATTAATGTTGTCAAATATTGCTTATTTAAACTAATCAGGTGTTTTATGTTTTTTTATGATCAGAATATTTTTATTTTGTTTATAGTGGAACAAAAATAAATTATTTGAAATTGCTTCCATTTTAAAATTTTAATTGGTGATAGTCAAAGAAATGAAAGTTCTTCATGATATTCGTTAGCTTTTTTATGAATTCTTAAGTTGATAATCAGTAATTTAATTTATTTAATTATAAATTAATAGAATACAGTTAAAAATTGTTTAACATGATATACATACATACCTATTGCGTGTTGAGCATGGGAAACCAAAAAATATAGGTCATTTCTGACTTTAATATAAAACCTGGGCTATGATTTTAATTTTAAAAAGAAAATTTAAACTTTTTTGAAGCAGCAAAAAAATAAACAAATGTCCAAATTATTAAAAATGTCCAAATAAATTAAATATTAAAGTTTGGAAAAAAAGAGGTTGTCTGTAAAGCCGGTTTACGGACGATGATTTTACGTGATAACGTCTTAAGAAAACAGGTTGTGTGCTTTTAAAACGAGTCAATTGAAGCATTTATTTATTTCAAACAATCATAATTTACAAGAAAAAGCTAAACAAAATTACCTTTTTTCTTTTCTCATTATATTATTTTTTTTTTATTTTAGCAGCTTACAAAAAAAAATTATACCATTAAAAAGCTAAATATTTCTTCTAAATAATAAAACCATTTTTAAATTTTTACAATGCGCAAAAAGTATTAAAATAATTTATTAAAAACAGTCATTTCTTATGAAAAAAGTGAAAAAATCATTTCTATCACCCAAAAAATCATTTTTTTGACATAACAACCTATAATAAATTTTATACCACCTGAAAGCTTATTGCTTCAGCTCAAAATATACACATATACATATCGATCATGTCTATTAGGCATCTACAAAAAGAGCTAGAATTTTTTGAAGTCGATCAATTTTAATCAAAAAAAGGAAAAAAACATATAATTTTATGTTCTCACGCTATTGAATGAATTTTTTTTAGACAACCTATGTATATAAATTTTATATCATGTAAAAGCTTATAATTTCACCTTTCATATGACGTTTCAATCTTATTTCTGCGATGCCTAGAAAAAAAGTTAGAGTTTTTTAAAGCCAACCATGTCGAAATTCCAAACTGAGATTACGGTGCTTCCCACACTGGTGGCTGTTCATGATCAACAGATCTCCACAGGTGTTTTGAGGTATTTCGCAAGTTTTTTTAATTTAACATTGTGTAGCTTGTAGTGAATGTACAGTTATGTGTGATATACCAAATGAAAGGTAACATCATCAGGATGCTCAATAAATCAAATTTGTATTTGCTTTAGATCAAAAGATAGAACCTGTTAAATAATAAAACTTTATTTTACCGTTATCTCAAAATTGTGACTACAAAATTGATTGAAATTTTGCACAGATATAGTCCTGTCTATTAGCTATCTACAATATAAATTTAATTTATTTATCTGTGGAAGAAAAAAAGATGAAAATAAAAAACGGTTGAAAAAGGACAAAAAAACTTGTTTTTCCCGTTATTCGGTCAAAAACCATTTTGAAATATTAATTTTGCACATGTATGCGCACAGTAATAGACTACATGTTCTATAAGCTTGAGATTTTTTGAATGCTAAACAAAATTTTAAAAAATAAAAACTCACCCAAAAATACCCTAAACTAAGTAGGTGTTTTTCAAAAACTCATATTTCGAAACGCAGAGACTTAAAAAAAATCCGTATCAGATCCCTAACTTTTTTTTTTATTATCTTTCGAATGACGTTTTTCAAATTGTCAAAAAAAAATTCCCCTACCTATAATCACTACTTTGTCAAAGGTCTACCTCATGCTTTAGTTTTAGAAAACCATTAATAGCTTTGTTTTGAAATTTTTTAGAATTTTTTCAATACCATTGTCAGTCTTGCAATGAATGTATCTATTGATTAAAAAAAATTCATCTCTTTACATTGTCGCGTTTAGAAAATAGCCAATTTTTCAAAATTTTGTTTTACCCCTATTTACCCTATTAAAAGATGGAATTTTTTAAAATCCTTCAAATGTATTTAACTTTAGGTTATTATCTTTAAAATAAGCTACAGAAGACTTTTGTATCTCTAATACCTGGTTTATTTTTAATTGAAATTTTTGCCGCACTGCGAAAGTGCGATAGTGGAAGGCTAGAAAATGGCGTCACTTTTTTGTGATGGCTTCCATGATGGCTTCCACTGATGAAAGCGGGATTGTGTGTGACTTAAAAACTGCTGGCAGATTGTGAAGTTTCACGTGAAAACCAATCATAAGAATCATGAGCCTAGCTGCTTTTTATCCAAGATATGTCGCACGGCTTAAGTCGACTAGGATTTTTCTATGGATATTGCCACTTTAGTCACCTGCGGCTTACGTTCACACGAGTCGAAAAGCTTCGCCGCACGGCAAAAATCGACTCTAGAAAAGTCGGCATTAGTGATCTCAAAAAAATATGAAAAGACCGGAAAAAATTGCCAGGAACGTTTTCCTTCTAAGTAGAAGGAATATTTAAAGCAGACAGTTGATCGTTTTCTTTATAAAAAACAGATTTTTTTATAAGATCCAATTTAAAAAAAAAGGCCAAATAGGCTCATGGTGATACTGAGGGTTAAGTGAATTTTTATTATAGCTTATTTCAAAGTAAAAAAAAATATGGTAGGGGAGAGTGGGGCTAAATGTAACAGGGGTAAGAATTAACAGCTAAAAAAAGCGATGTTCCTTTCAATATTAAGAAACGCGTAAAGGAGAAAAATGCTCAATTTTTGCATATCTACCGGAACATTTTCTTCAGATGAAGATTAGACGACAGGGTGAGAAGTTACACTAGTGGTGCCCAAAAAATGCATGTTTGTAACTTTTTTTTTTAATTTTATTTTTGGTCTACCTCTTTACCCGAAAAAGATAGAGTGCTAAGTGTTTTTTTGTTATATGCAACTGTGTTTTGGCTCAAATTGCGTGTATATGTTATGTCTATATCAGTTTCGCTTTTTTTTTAAATTGATTTTATGTGCCAAATTTCATGCTGGGGCTAGTTGTAACATTTTTCCGGGGAAAGTTGTACCATGTAGAAACCTACCTATACTGAAAAATTGTTTACCTAATATAATTAACAACCCTGAATATGAATGCTTGTAATTGAATTTGTATTTATTTTGAATTGGAAACACATTTTTGAACCACCACTTGAATTCATAAAGCTTATAAAACAATTTATGAATTCGAATAACTTTTATTTAAGACTACTGTCAAATTTTCTCTGGAAATCTTGGATTTGCTCCACTTTTTACAAATTTGCACCAAAATTTCATGACTGAGGTTTGTTTTTATTGTTATTAATTAAAAATAAATAAATATAAACAAATAAATGTATTTTTCTCTTATTTTTAGTTCTTGGTACAACCTACCCCGGTATGTGTTACACTTTGCCCCGTATGTGGGGTAAGTTGAAACAACACGATTTTTTTTTTGGAAGCTTTATTTTTCAACATTACCGTTATGTTTTGCTAAATTTTTATGATGGATCTTGGAGCTAAAACATGGGTCTTTAATTTAAAAAAGGTCTGGTTGACCCATTTTCAAATTTGTAGGAGAACCACCGATTTTAGAAAAAAGTGTTACATTTGGCCCCACTCTCCCCTACCTAAAGCAATAATTTGAAAAGTTTCCAATAATATAAAATTGAAAATCAAAACATTTCTCTCGGTTCTTTAAAACTGAAATAAAGGAGTTTTGCGCATTTGTTTAGATATTAATAGTGTAAACTTTTTCACAAAAAAAATGTGTTTTGTTGATTTAAAAAAATACAGGCTGTATCCCTACCTTTTTTTTCAATTTTTAAGATTCAAATATTTCTTAATTTAGTTAACGAACGAATCTTAAAGTGGGTGTCTTTTCTTATTTTTTTTTTAGATAACAATAAGCTTTTAGTTATTAAATATTTTTGAATTTTATATAACGCTATAATATTTTTTTATATTTTTTTCATTTCAGGTAAGTTCAATGCTAAATGTTCCAGTTTGGAAATCAGATATTTACTCCAAAAAGGTTACCTATATAAATAAATGATTGCAGTTCCATATTTAAACATTAACAAATTCAATAAATTAAAAAAATACATTAAATTTAAGAATACAAATAACATTGATCGACTCAATTTAACACAAAGTGTCTCATCAAAACCAACTGAATTGAACAACAAAAGACTCTGATGAAATTGACTTTAAATGTGATATGTGACAGATGGTTTGTATATTTGAGTCGAATCATCTAGGTAGCGGTCTCCTGTATTGATTTCACTTTTCACTGAAATGAATTTTTCCGAATTGAATAAAACTGCAGGCAAATCGAGTTTAAAAAATTATTGAAACAGTTTTATTTGGAAGCAATCAAAATTGGAGTTTAAATAAGTACACAGACATTGTTCACTAATATTTTTTTCTCATCGTTAACATGAGACATTTCATTTTTTACGTTAATTTTTTAATCACGTATATTTTTTTTTCAAAACATAATTCCGTACCAAATTCTCAATAGTCTCAGAAATTCATAAATTTTACTATAAAAAAGTTTACTTTTCACATCATGCTTTGTTAATACGTCAAAAGAGCTCTTCAATAATATTTTTTCAACACTCAAGACCGTCTATTCCTCCTTCCGCCAAATCAATGAAATTTCGTTAAATTCTCCTTTTTAAACTTCAATAGAAAATCATTACTTTAAGTATGTTTCCGGTATCCGACAAACTATAGGCGATTTCCTTTTAAGTTAAAATTAAATTTGAATACATTTTTTCTGCATAAAAGCGCAACAAATCAAAATTTTTTAATCAAAACAGAAAGCACTTAATTTTTTTTTTCTCTTTTATTTTTTAATTTTGTTTTTTCCTGTAATATAAAATTCTTTAGTCACTTTCAAAATGATTGCTTCAAAAGCCTTTCAACGTATTCTATTCATGTTCATGCTCCAGAATAGTATTGATGTTGATGTTTGAATGACATACTCCTACCTATCTACCTACCGCACATTGTATTTGTGTTTGCAAAATCATCATGTAACCAGGACAATGACTTAAGTGAATGCTGCTTGCTGCCTTTACTATTGCTTGTGTGATTGAAGTTTTTCTAGTTAAAAATGCATATTGCAAAAATGTAAGAAGACAAAAATAAAAACCTTCCTTATTGATAGTGCTGTGTTATGAAAATTTGTAATCGTTTGTAAATACATACACATGTGAGATATTTGTAAATCCAGCGCTTCTCGTTGTTACGCATATATGTTGAACTCTAGGGTTTTTTCCAGAATTTGGCGCAGTGTAAATAACTGGTCAAATGTAGACTTTCATATTCAGAAGCCACACTGGTTAAGGTAATATAATAACCAATAACCAGCGGACGACCAAGAAGATTCCAACGATACATCATTTGTCAAATTACGATAAGTAATTTAGAAGTTATGATGAAACAGATGAACAGTCACATGCGAACATATTATGTTCATCTGTTCTATCATAACTTCTAAAATACTTATCGGAATTCGACAAATGAGGTATCGTTGGAAGCTTCTTGCTTGTCCGCTGGTTATAGGCTCTGTGACAGCACATTTAAATGAATATTATGCCCTTTAGCTTAAAAACTTATGTTCTATTACCTCACAAAAGGCAGTAGGTACCCTTGAAAAAAAAAAAATGTTTTTAGGTGTAGATTGGGATACGAACCCAGACCTCTGCGTCACTTTAATAAACAAACTATATATTGGATCCCACTCATAAAAAATAATGTTCTTTTTTGCACAGCAATGTGCATATCCAGCAATGATAAATGAATACTTAAAATTGCATTTACCCCCCATCCGTCAATAAAGTAAATTCATGTTCAGATCTCTCTGCTTTGACTGGAGCAGTATTCAATCAAAGTAAAATTATTATTATTAATTCGATTGAAATTAAAATAAGATGACGTTTGATGAAGTGTTTAACTTACATAATTTATGATCAAACGATTGACATTTAGTTTGAATTTGAATTTTAATTCTTGGCACGCTCTCTTTTTCAAATACAAAAAAAAAAAAATTAAATTTGTTTTTCAAGTGTTTATAACTTTAATTGATATTAAACGTTAAATGTCACCTTTGTCGCAGTTGAAGAAAAATAAATAAATGTTAAATAACTTTTTTTTAAATTTTATTAATATCTAGAATAATCAGTGAGGGCGTTACTGATGTCACTTGTTGAAATTTTAATGAGAAGCCCCTCCTATTGTCGGTAAATTATAAACGTTTTGAAAAGTATGTCTAGAATACGAATTAGATAGCCGCAAAGAATGCGCCGAGTTAGTTCTGTGAATTGTTAAATTGAAGTCTATTTTATTGTTTATATATTTTTTTTATGTCCAGGATCCATTCTTCTTCTAACCACTCACACTATTCAACCGTTTAATCTGCGCTCTGTTAGAGAGAGAATTCTTTAGTATTTTAAAAGTATTTTTTGGCAAACGATGCATGTTCTCAATAAATTGATGTTCCAATTCAAAATTGTTTTCGTTCTCTACAAGGTCAATTTGCTTAAAGGTTGAGAGTCCAGTTTAATGGTAACATTCAAAGCTTATCATCATCGTCTGGCGTCTAAATAAAGCTCCTTTGATATGTTTTTGTTTACCTTCTTTTAGTACGGTCAACCAGACATTCAAAACATAGGTGCGAGAATGTTAAACCTTTAAATTACGACCATAAAACCTTTTTTGAATGACGACCTCATTTTATACTTGACGTTAAATGTCGTTCTCATTTCATTGACCCCGTCTTATCTGATCGATTACATCAAACAAGAAGAAATTATGTATCTTCAAAGACTGTCTTGTCTGTTTATTTATATCCTTTAGGCTGTTAATGACATTTTTTTTGTCTCGAAAAATCAAGGCATTTTTAAATTCACAACACCTGTTGCGAAGTCAATGTCAATGGGATGATGATGAAGAAAAAAAATTCAGCCTATTTCCATCACCATCAAGTTAATAAATGTGTCCGTGGTCCCCCCCTTTTTATCTAAAATAAAATAAATATCGATTGAAATGAATCATTTTTCATTTTGAGACACAATTCAAAGTGCGCTATTAAAAAAAAAGAAAACTATTAAAAAAATTTCTATAATTTATGTGAGAATCGAGTAGGCGCAAATAAATAATTCATTCAATTACGCAAAGCAATTTGTCTTGTTTTGCGAATAACAAACGCGATTTGAAATATTTCTATACCTACTACACAACATATACTAAGCTTCATCGAAATTCATCACAATAATTGTATTGTGTGCTCCAAATTTCTAACTTTAAATGGAATAGACTGACAGAGCCAGTCTTTCCGTCTTTACACCCCTTTTCCATTTGCCGTGCTTCTTCTTGGCTCACAAAAACTCTTGGAATTTATAATTGAAATATGTGTATACGAACTGATTTTTTTATTTTTTATTTTTATTCAACTTTAGGATCTCAAATAACGAACACAATGTGGAACACATTATAGAGTTGCCATTAATCAATATTTATTATGACGGTGTATTATTATATTGGTTATTTTATGCGCTGTGTTTTTTTATTTCTTTTATTATTGAATTTCCTCAGCAATTAGTTGTTAACAAACACAGTATATTGTTATCGGCAATTAGGGCTGAGACTGTTATTGCGATAGCTGCTTTTAATCACTCTGCTCTTTCACTGAGCAGAGACTAGTTGTGATTGCCAACTAGCAATCTGTGACTAGCTGCTCACTGCTCAGTACTCAAACTTTACAAAAATGCAATAGCAAAATTAGAACAGCAAAGGCATGATATCGATAACTTCCTTGAAGGAATTCCCACAAAAAAAAAAAAACAAATATAGATACCTCATACAAGTGAACATGGCCAACGCAATCCAGTATCAGTTATTCATTCTTCTACTTTTTAATATTATCTTTTTTATCTGTCCTGCATATGTAAAAAAACATCACATCAAGTTTTTTTCACAAAATGTTCTCTGCTGAAAATTATTCTGCTCTTTTATAAGCATTCTGTTTCTGTTCTTCATAATCTAATGATTAATGATGAAAATAGCATAGATGTGGAGAAAAGTAAAAGAAAGAGTGAGTGAATGGAAAAGATGTAGAGAGAAATTGATGTTTGTACTTTTGTACACTGATGTATAATTTACATGAGTGATAGTAAATCGGAATAATGCAGGAATAACGCATTTTATTTAAAGTTAAACTGCTATTTAAAGAGCGATTTTATAGCAGTTATTAATAGCTGCTTTTTTTGTATGGTGCTTACTGCGATCACTGCTTTTTCGCACACTTTTTTACCAAACTAATGACGGACCTAAATAGAGTTGAGCCTTGCGTAGATTTTGACACTAGGTTTAGGTTTTTTTTTTATTTTTTGACTTGGTTCGTTAAATCTGTGAGCCCTCCATATAGTATTTTAGATTGAACACAAAAAAAAGATTTTGATTGAAAATTAGTTTTTGAGACTCTTAAAAAAATGATTAATAGTGACGAGTAAAATTTTGTGACTCATATTTCATTATTCCTATATTGAGATCGTCTTTGAATTATTTGAGGTCAGTAGAAAATATAAACACATTATGAAGGGTCCAAGGAAAAACGGCATATGTCCACTTTTAGTAAGCCAAGCCAGAGCAAGCCAACGAACTATCGGCTGAAGCTATAAGCTACATTTTTAGAGCACGGGTTGAAATGCTTAGCCTCAACTGTATGCCTCATCGCCTGATCTCTCACAAATTTGTGGTTTGTGTAACAGAAGAGAAGTTTAAGACACTCTCCACTTTATTGCGGTTTGTCCAATACTTCAAGAGATAAGAAGATTACATTTAGATGAGAGCGAAATTCGTTTGCGCGAAATACTTAATGGTGCTCAAGGGTGGTCTAACCTATACAAATATTGTAAACATGCGCTGACTTTTCGGAATAGTTAATTATGAGATATTCTAAAGTTAACCCAGCTATTGCAGTTTAAATTGTTTTATTTTTATTTTGTGTTTCAAATCACTGCAAAATTGATAGTGTCAAATCACTCTTCTTTATATTTTTTTGTATTGCTAATAGGTCTTATGAAAATCTCGGGTTTGTTTAAATGGTCTATAGGAAAACTACTTGCTGCATTTTTTTGTAGCTTCTTAGACTTACCAATTCTAAAAATGTATCATATTTTTTTTAAACTCAATTAAAAATATCTGTATTTTGATAGAAATTCAATAAAGATCAAATATCAAACAAATAAAAAGCAATTTCTTTGAGCAAATTATTTTGGTCTCATCAAAAATCATGTTTAATAATTTCCATATAATAAGTTACAAAAACATTATAATTTAATATGTACAAATGTAGCACCCCGTAACAATGGAATAGTTATACTTTTTAATGTATCAAACGTCAAAAATTGTTAATTCTACATGAATTTCGGCTTTTAGGGGCATTTGCTGAAACTAAACTTAAACATTTAAGTAGAACATAAACTCTTATTCCCTACTTTTTCCTCTGCATAAACTGTAACATTAGGTTTTATGTAGAACTTAACTTTTTTTAGTTTGTTTTAAGTTTCATATTTTTCAAATGTTTGTGTTGGCAACCCTATACACACAACAAAATCCTTCCTGGGCGTTCGGGCGCGTAGCGTGGTAAAATATCATAGTTGTAGATACTAGATATATCTATATTCAATAGTTCTCTTTAGCTAGTGCAATGCAATACAAAAAAAAAATCAATATTTGCATTGTTTGCCAAAATTTACCAAATCCCAACAACAAAAACAAATAAGGACTTTGTGTAGACAGAAATAGTTCATGGATATTTAAAAAAAAAAAAAAAAAAATAATGAGATTAAAATCCCCATCAGGAAAAACTTATACACAACACAATTGCTTTGCGACGCCATGTCATGGAATGTTTATTTTTTTTTTATTTTGTTTTTTGATTTTTAATTAGATTAAAAATCTAGTTTTCTGCGATGCCAATCGAATGGACCTATTTGAAGTTATTTCATATATAAAAATAATTAAATAATTATTCTTGATAATATATTTAATGGAATTGACACACTCCTTCTGTTGTAGGTATTATATAATACAAACCAAACAGGCAGGATTAGAAATTACATTGGCGGTTGATATGGTCGGGAATTGCTTGAGAAATTAATTTTATCCTCTCTCTTGTAATATACGACACAAGTATAGGTTTGATTCTCTTGTGGCGTTTTTATATATATTTTCCAAAGTTGAAATAATAACATGAAAGTGCAATCAAGTCAGAAGCAGCAGTAGTAGTTTTAGTCCCAGGAGATATTTATTTACGATACGATCGATAGAAGTCAATTTTTAAAATTAGATTTCTAAGAATTGTTTGCTGAGTGTATACTAACATATTTTATCAGTGATATATTTATGTTGGATGTAGCCGAGTGACCTCATTAAGATAAAGCAGTTTCTAACTAAAATCATAATAAACTTGAACTGATATACCTAGAGAGAGAGCGACATTATAAATGATAAGCTGGGCGTCTTTGTGGGAAAAAGTGTTTGAGGAGTCTCTTGTGTATTCACATTTATATGATTTTAGTTTTGAATCATTTTACCCATAAGTGATTTCTTTACAACTTTAAATAGCTCTAGAATGTGTGTTTTTTTTTTTTTTTATTTTAAGGTTTTTTTATTTATCTTCTTTTTAAAATTTCATTAAGAGAATGATGTTATTTTATGAGAATTGTCATTATGACGTCTCTAGAGTTGCTAATTAAGAACGTTTATCAGCAGATTTAAAGATTTTACATGTTTTTCGTTTAAAGACACATTTTTACTTGCGATATAGGTACTATGTATATATCAAGTTATGCATTCGTACAAAAAAAAAAAAAGTTGAGATAGCATTTTTCCATGACATTACGATGGTAGAGAATGCCAAAAAAGTGGGTCCCGGAAGTCCGTCTGTCTGTCCGTCTGTCAGTCTGTCAGTCTGTCTGTCTGTCTGTCTGTAAACGAAGCTACAGCTTAAACGGATGAACCGATTGATGTCAAACTTGGTATGTAGCATTATTTGGCGCCTCTCCAGAGGTTTTTTTGGAATTAATTTTTTTGGACCAAAAATAACGGTACTTGTCATATACCGATTTTAGTAAAATTGAAATTTCTCAAAAACGGCTCCAACGATTTTGTTTAAAAAATTCAAATGTTAGTTTTAAGACAAGGTCTATCTTTCAATAAAAATTTTTTTTTTGAAAATCATTATTAGCGGTACCTGCCATAGAACCGTTTTTTTCAAATCCGAAAACAAAATTTCAAAAAAAATAATTTTTGGATTTTTAAAAAAATGTTGAAAATTATTTTTTCAAAAATCAAATTTTCGAAAACGGGACATTGAATTTTTTTGAAATTTTTTTTTTAGATGTTGATTAGTGATTTTTACAAAATGGCATACCAATATTATTTTAAAACTTTTTTTCCAAAAAATTATTTATAAAAAATTAGATTTTTAAAAAACGGCTCTAACGATTTTGAAAATTTTTTTTCTAAAAATGCATGTTAATATATCAATCAAAATTGCATACTTGTTTTGGAGGGCAATTTGATTTCAGATTTTATTTTATTTTCTTAAAAAACTAATTTTATTTTTTTTTTTTTTACCTATATAGTAGGTACCTACATTTTCCAAATTTCTATATAAAAAGTCTTAGAAATTTAAGCAACTTTAACTCTAAGAGCAAGTTCGTGCGACCCAGTCGTGCATTTTATTTTTTATGGGAAACATAGGTATCAATTTTAGATCAGTCAAAATGTTTGTTTTCTATTTTTGGAATCTGTAACACATATCATTATAGCACAACTCATTATGGTTCGATTAGAATTAGAACAAATTCAGTTTGAGTTAATTTTATTTGAATGTTCATATTTTTTTTTTTGGAAAGTGACATATTTTGGTGGTTTTTATTTTATATTTTTCTGTTTTTTTTTTTTTTTTTTTTTTTTTTTTTTTAATGGTATGTACCCTGTGTTGAATTATCCTTTGATGGGCGGTCTATGATCCATGTGTTCTAACCAAACAACAGGAACAAGATTAGAATTATATTGTTCAGACATACTTTAGTTCCTCAGAAGATCTAAGAGCTTAGACCGATGGAGCAGCGGTTGACAAGAGTATTTCTTTGTTTTATTTCAGAGTTGGTGTTGATGTCTATGTTTCTAGCACAATGTAAAGTTTTGCCCAGTTATTGTGCATAGAATCAACAAAATCAGAAGGTACTTCTGCTCTTAACAGCTCGACAGCAAAGCTATCAGCATTATTGGACTACAGTTTGTATATTTCGCAAAGGTTTAGTGGATGGCATTGTTTACTTTCATCGTTCAAGTTCAACAGTAGAGTTTGCTTTACGATGTTCCTTTAGATGTCTTTGAAAGCCTCTATTTGAGTTTTATTAAGAGTTCAAAAGTCCTATTTATAAAACAGGCAACTTAATTTTAGTGGTCTAGTGAAAGAATCCTTCCTTCCTTAGCTTGACATTTTATCTAGGAAATCCTTACGCTTTTGTCGAAATCCAAGGACACTTTTCCTTAGTAAAAACACTACTCCTTTCGAAAAAAAATTAACGGCATCCCCATATTTGTACGTCAAAGACCACCCTAATCTATAAAAGTAAATTCAGTATTGAGTTTATGTATTATTTATGTAACACGCCTACAAAAATTAATGCAAATTCAATAGAAACATACACTACACATGTTGTGTGCTTTTTCACAAAAGAATTGAAAAAAAACGCACATTTTTTTTCAATAACTAATTGACAAATGCTTTTATTTCGTGCGTTTGATATTTATACGTTTATTTATATTTTTTTTTTGTTATTTTGTATCGATATTCGATTAAATTTAAATATATTTGCATAGCGTAGATGGTACTAAAAAAAAATAATTTCTTTATTGATAATACACATTTTGAAATGTTGTGTTCATTTATATAAATTGTAGATTCGATATCATGTACATAAAACCTTTTTTTTTTTCAATTTGTATACAAATAGATAATTGAAAAGGAATACATATTTCAAATGAATTTAAAATGATGCAATAAAAAATAAATAGTCAATGTTCTCTGAACTGTACTTCTGTTTTCCTTTTTTTTCCTTTTTATTTGATTCATAAAAGAATTCTTTCGAAAAATTGTATTTTTGTATTTGATTTGGCATTTCGAAAGGTCAATTTTTTCAAAGCTTTGGTAAACATTGCATCGGCACTATTTTCCCAAATTCGTTGCTGGTTTGACCTATGTATAATAGAGGAAAAGTTAATAGATTCGCTATCGACATTTTTCTTGGAAACTCAATCGGTATTATCATGATATCCATTTTTATCGTTATAGATTTGATGTGAATCCCAAAAAACTTTTACGTAGTCCATTATACAACATACTATGATTTAACTTTGATTTAACTATTTTTCAGGATTATTTTGTTTTACAAGAATATAATTCTTATATCAAATTAAATGTCATTTATTTAATAAATAATAAATATTTTTGACGAAAGTTTTTTTTTTTATGTTGAGGTTTTTGGGTTGCCAACCATTGAGAAGAACGATATACGGGAGAACTGTACCAAAAAGCTAGAAAGCTAGAGCGTGTAGGTGGAGTCAATCTCAATACAACCTACCGTTTATCCAGGAGGGGCAATTTTCTAAGAAATTGACTTCATTTGGAAAAAAAATATTTAAAATATAAATCCAAAGACTTGTTCTTGTGTCTTGTTTTTAAATAAAGCTATTTAATGGACCAGTTTTTGAAAAATTAAATTTCAAAAAAATTTGTATGGCTTTTTTAAAAAAAATTTTTTTTGTTTTTTTTCTTTTTAATTTATAGAAAATGACAAGACATTTTTAGATCCAGTTTTCTATTTTTGTTTTATGAAGAAGTGGTGAATAGCGACAAAACGTTGAGAAAAAGATGAAATAAAGTTTTTTATTTGCATTTAAAATCAAATTGACCAAAATAGCCTATATGCAGGCTATTATAAAGTTTCTTTTTCAATTTATCGTTAAACAACAATAAAAATTACTAGAAGAACTTTCCCCGAAATGGTGGAAATCTGGAGGTATCCTGAAATAGTATCAATTTGAATAATGCGCGGTTATATTAGGATAGAAGGCCTTTAATAAATAAAATATGGCTTTATTTCGTAATTCAAGTACCAATTTCTATACAAAAAATCCGTTTTATGCATGTTAGTAAAACCTTGGTCATAAGTGATTTTTTTTGTGTTGTAATGATGTTTTGATAAATTTTTTATTCCAGCCGAACTTCGATAGCATTCTGATTAAAAATAACAAAAACTGGCAGAATTATGTAAGCCATATTACATTATTTATTCAGAGTCCTAAAGCCTTCCCGGAAATGAGGCTTGGATCCTAATATTGTAGTGGCCTCAATTGTTTAGAATAAAAAGGCCAAAAAATAATGTTTTAATCTCAATTTAACACTTTGGCACTCTAAGACAATTTGGTACAATACTTCATATTTCTTCGAACAACTTTAATTTAAATATTAATAATAATATTATTTAATTATTTTGTATAAAACATGTAAACATTTATGAAGAATATTGCGTATAAATGGTGCTAAGTAAAGAAATACCTAAAAATAATTGAACCTTAGTAATAGACCCGAATTTAGCGAAAGCTCGATTTAAACAAAACATAAAACATACATCTCACAAAGAGCTGTTAAAGCTGATCAAAAAATTAAAAAGAAACAATCGAAACACTTTAACATCATTAAGAAACTTAGGGAAAAAGATTGCTTCTATATGAAATCTGACAAAGGGCGGGATTTAGTTGTAATGGACAAAAAACAGTATGAAGAAAAAATGTGTGAAATAACATCAGCACAAAACTTTATTGAACTTAAGAAAACCCCACTTCCTAGTATGTTTAAAGGAACATCCGCACTACTAAAACAAATTTTACGTGTTTTCGGACCCAAAGTGAAGTGGAAGCTTATGGTAACAAATCCATCAGTTCCAAAACTATACGGTTTACCAAAAACACATAAATCAACACTAAGTATGCGCCCGATTATATCTAATATATGTAAATGCGCCAACGGAAAAAATTGCAAAATGGTTAGTTTCAGAGTTTCAAACCTATAAGCAGGTTGAAAACAGAAGCGTTAAAAATACTTTTGAGTTCATATAACGAATTCGTAACTTAAAAGTGAAAGAAAATGAGGTTTTGGTATCGTTCGAGCATTATTCCAAAGTATTCCAATTAAAAATACCTTGATATTGTTAAAAAATTGGCTTGATGAACGCGAAGATGACGTAGAAAAGAAAAAAGTTTACTATGACGCCGCTTGTTTATGCATGCAATACAATTGTTGCCAATTTTTGAATAAATTTTACAAAATTAACTAAGGTACAACGATGGGTAATTCATTATCTCCGTTTTTGGCAAATCTGTTCATGTCAAACTTCGAAAAAACAATCGAACAAGAAGGAAATCTACCAACGATCTAGTTAAGGTATGTAGATGACATATTTGCATGCATAGATCCAAATCAAGTAGATACTCTTATGAATGTTTTGAATTCGAAATGGCCTTCTCTGAAATTTACTTTCGAAATGGAAAAAGAAAGAAAGCTGCCGTTTTTAGATGTTTTGTTAAAGAGAAATACTGAAAATGGGCTCAATTTTTCAATTTATAGGAAACCTACAAAAATTCCACGGTATATACCAAGTGATTCTTTTTGCCCCATGCAGTATAAGAAGGCAGCATTTAATAGCATGGTTTTTCGGCTTTGCTCAGTTCCAATGAATGCAAACAACTACATTGAAGCGCTGAACTACATTTAGTATGCAGCTGAGCTGAATGGGTATGATAGCGATATGATAGTTAAAATGGTCGAAAGACAATCAAAAATAATAAAAACAAAAAGTTTAACAACACTTAAAACATCAAAAGAAAATGAAAACGAACAACAAAAGCGCCTAAAAATACATTTTGCGCCTACAATAACGAATAAACTGACAAAAATATTTAAGAAAGAAAAAATTCAATTGGTTTTTGCAACAGAATAAAAACTCAAAACAAAACTGGCGTCAACGAAAGACAAAACGGATGCTTTTAAAAAACCAGGTATCTATGAAATTTCTTGTAATGACTGCGAACAAAAATATTATGGACAAACCAAAAGAAACATTGAAACGAGGTACAACGAACACTTGACCAACGTTAAATTCAATCGACCTAATAAATCCGCAGTTGCTTTACACATGTTAGAAAACGACCATAATATGGCAAAAGAAAATTTAAAGCTTATCAAAGATAGCAAGATTTTTGGACGTCTACGAGAGCATTTATATGTACAAAAACAACAACATTATGATGAATACCATGGAGGCACCGATCAAGTCATCTCTCTTCAACATCCTAGGAAGAAGAAATTAACTAAATGTTCTTTGTTTACATATGATTTTAGTTGTTTTTTTCTTTTCTCATTCTAATTGTCAAATTTAAAGCTTTCTATGATTTGTGTTTTATGTTTTAGCCAATAAAAATATTTGCTGAAGATGGCATGTAAAGTGCTGAAATGCATTCAAAATTGACGTTTGTTTTTAATTTTTATTCTGCATTTTTTATCTAGTTTAATAATTGGGAACAAGCGTTGAAAATTAAAGTGAAGTCATTAAGGCATTTGACTAAATATCTATTTTCATATAATATTAGACTTCATGGTTGTTGTTCATATAGAATCATTGATTTCGATTTCTGGTTTTATTTTAATTATACATCTCACGTCCAAATTAAGAAAGTTCTATGACTTTAAAATCGACTTAGTTATAGCTGAACTGTCTCTAAGCCAATTCTAACTTTAGAAGTTAGATGTATGTATGTTTTTTTTACCAGTAATTTTTTTTTTTTTTTTTTTTTGTTAAAATCGAATTTTGCTAAATTTGGGTCTATTACTAAGGGTCATTGACTTTAAACCATTTGAAAATCAATTTTAGAGTTATGAAAGTGTTCCTAGAATATTTTTCATTGATTTTAATAACCTCAAAAAATGTTTCCATTAGCCCTAGTCAAACTTAGCTATTAGACTGGTCTACAAATTTGTTTAGGCAAAAAAAAAAGAAAATAAATGCTTTCCTTGAAAATAGTTCTTTTACTATCCACAACTGCTGCTAGGCATACCTATACAAAAGTTGTTGAAAATTGAATAACTAAAAGCATTTTCTAACAAGCCTTTCTTATCTAAAGACTTTTGTATAAGAGCAATAAATGTTGCAATTGTTATTCAAATAGTGGTTAAGCTAAAAGGATCTTAAGAAAAATGTGTGTTTCAACTTGAAATTCATGCGGTTTATATGTACACAGGTATTTTCATATTTGAAAACTGAATTTTATATGTTTTTAACTCAAATAATACACTTTTCCTTCTACAGACATAAATGTATTTTCGTTTATTTTTCTTCTTTTTTTTATTGTACAAAATGCTTCTGAATAGATTGCAATTACTTGGTACACACATGCCTTTGGCTAGGCTTGCAAGAAAGAATTTTTGCTTTTTCAAAAAAAAAAAAAAAAAAAACTAAGGAAAAGTGGCTTCTATTACCCATTAAGAGTGTTTGTGTGGCTTTAGAGTTAGAAAATATGAAAATGCCTTAACGTAGAGAAAGAGCAAAATAACCACAGACACTCAGGTACACACATATATTTTCTTTTCCATGCATAGGTGTGTATTCGTCATAGCATAAAGGACATTTCCGTTAAAACAATCTTTCTCTCACTACCCTACCGCCCTTCCCGCCCCCACACAAAACAAAGCTTCAAAGTGGCTAAAACGTAAAAGCTGGAAACAATTCTATGTTGTATGTTTCTTTTGCAAAAATTACACCCATTTTCCGAAGTGAAACAAGAATTAAATTTATGTGCATGGAAAACCCCAAACTACGCTTTCCCAAACGATAACACTACAAGTGCACATACATATATGTGTATTTATGTATGTATATATGCTTCTCGCACTACAGTTGAGTGACTTCCTTGTGTATGCACCATAGGTGAGGAATTCTGTTTGTACGAGCCCTACCTGGGCTCGTGCTAGAGAACAGTGTGCAATACCACACTATACTACTGCCGCGCTCTATACCCTACCCAGCCACCGACACTCTAGTTTCATAGGTATGATGGTTATGTTTGCACTCGACCAAAAATAAGCAATTTATTTCATGCCACAAAATAACAAGTGGATGTGAATCCACCACACACACACTATACCTACAACACACACACACACACACACATCTACACTCTAACATAGGAGATTGAGTTATAGAAGGAAGCGTGTCCCGGTATGGGACTCTTTACTTATGGAAAAACATGTAGCATCTTCTTTCTGAGGTTATTTGCCTTTATGCAACTCTTATCTACACAGAAAAAAAAAATTAGGTACTGCAAAATAATCAAACAAATGTATATCTTCCATGTGTGAACATGAGGTCGCTAAAATATTTCGTCAAAGAAATATAAATTATCTGTATATAAACATTTGCACAACAAAACGCCTGTGTCCGCATCTTTCTTTCTTTTCCATCTGGATAATTTATAAATTTAATTATCTTGCCAACATTTTACAAAAGGTTTGGTTGCATTTGCAGAATTAATGGTTTGTGTCAACATTTTGGTTTTCCGAATTCTGAAAATTCTAATTATATTTTCATAGAGAAAATGTAGCTCTAAATGTAGCTCTCATAAAAATATACATAACCATACATTTAGTAACTATACATAGTAACATTTACGAATGATAATCAAGCAGGACATTTTTGTATGGAGAAAATAAATTTATTTTCTTTCACAAGATTTAAATCAGAAGCTCATCTCACATGACTTGACAGCCCGCAGTCCTACTCAATTTGACAAAAACATAAGCCGCCGTCTTAAAAAAAAGTTAACGAACATGACCAGTAAAAAAATCGAAATCCATCTATGAGTTTGAAACATGTTCATTTTGATTATTACCACTTTCGTAATGTTGTTGTGTTTTCATGCATAAAACGACACGATTGAGAACTCAATTTATTTAAGCGATTTTACTTTGATAACATTTCCTGAAATACGTAGATATCCTTCTATACTAAAATTATTGTGATCCTTTTTCAAAATGTACTTCTTCATGCTTAATACATTTTTGCTAGCGTTAAAACCATTTGTCACTCCGCGAAGCTAGAACTTCAACTTAACTAGTCTAATTCGTCCATGTTTGTCCAACCCAAATTTTCCTTTGCCCTGCTTTCAAAAAAATTTATGTTGACATATACTTATAAACCCGACCCACCTCTAGTTCTTGATGTATTCCAAGTGTCATCAAACAAATATCTTCTTTTTCTTTCAAATCCCCAAAAATTATTATTTTTTTTTTTTCAAAATTTGCTATTATATACAAAATATTTTCTTTTTTTTTCAAATCACCAAAAATTATTATTTTTTCAAGAATTCGAACGATAATCGTTTGACCACATCGTGCAATTGATACACACCAAAAATCATCATTTTTCCACCTAACGTTTAGAGAATGTTAAAAAAACAACAATTTTGTATAGCAACTTTTATACTACAAAATAACAATTTTTTTTATAAAATCAATTATTCATTTCTGTTTAATCCCAACAGTCAAAATTTTTAATCTGCAACCGTATAATTTTCAGTTAGTAAATGGTCAAACCAATTCACATAGTTTTACTATTCAGTCAATGATTAAATTAGAAAGACTAAGAAAGTCACTGTGGTGTATGCGTAACCTTTTTGTGTGTTCATATTTACTATAAAACTTTGTTACTACCATTATATAAGAAAATACCAAACTTTATGATAGTAATGATGGTTATCTGACACGCTCACAATATAAACGGCTACCTACTTAGAAAGTAACTCCAATTATGTATTTTTAAAAATATTAAATTCGATAAAACTTTAATTCTATACCGATATCGATCCAATCCTGTCCAAGTGGATTGATTCCAAGCTTTAAGCAAGATTTATAATTCTGTTCATAAACTTAAATCACTTTTTGGTCCTTTCAGTCTATTTTAAACACAAAACCAGACTTCGAGTAAGCAAGCCTCAAAATGAATCAATATGAGTAGATTGGCTTTAACAGTATTTTGCTTAGACAAAAGTTGCAGAATGAGAGAAGGAACAGATAAACCCTAAAGCAATACTTTTTTTTAGGCTCTGAGGCACACAAGAAATAACGTATTCCCATTAACTAAAGTAAAGATCATATTTAGCTAATTATGTTTTTTAAAAGGATTAACTTGAGTTACAATTGATTGAAGAGAAAAATTACGTTCGAATTTCCAAAATTATTAGGTACGCAAAGCTATTGAAGAACATCAAAGTCGAAAACGACAAGATAGGCCCAAAAAATCAGCAAGACTAACCGACACGAGGATTCCGCCACTATTTTACCTTCACTTATAGAATTCCACGCTAAAATTTATTTGTATGTTATATATTGCAAACATATTCTGAACGTGATAAGGTTCCATATCACCTGAAAAACTATTTTTTAAATACGAGTTTTTTATGTCCCACCTTACCACTTTAGCTTTTTATCATTTTTGATGTTAATCAACACTCAGAAGAATAAGATTATAAAATCAGGGTAATTCTATGATCTGCAAACTTTTACATTATTTTTTTTTAATTCTTTCTTGCTTAAGAGGCGCTGTACATTAATAAAAATAAAATTGATGACTTTTGCTTTTAGACGGCACCATATTCAATTTAATGCGACATCACAGAGCCGGTAACCAGTGAGCGAAAAAGACGCTTTTAACCATACCTCATTTGTCAAATTAGGATAAGTAGTTTAGGAGCTAGGATGTCACAGATGAAAATACATACTTAGCAGGCAAGCACATAACCCTTCTTTTGGCTTTGCAGTATTCAGAAAAACTTAATGTATCAAAAGAAAAGACTGAATTATTTCTACAGCTGAGCGTTTTTGTTCGATTAAAAGAAAACAAAAAGTATTAGTTGTTTATTTTACCAACACACGAACACATTAGGTTTCTTTCAGTGTAGATTATACTTGTTTTTCAAAGTGCCGACGAAGGAACATGCACGATTTGTTATACTATATTTGTTTTTGTTGTTTTTGTTTTCAATTTTTTTCCTATACCTACTTCTTTTAGTTATGGAGAAAATAACCCTTCGGTATGTTGCTACCTATAAGTTTGCTAATGTTCATCTACGTGTTCTTCCTTGTTTTTAAGGCTTACTTTGTCTGTGGAAATTGCTCTTGACTTTTTCTCCGGTTGAATATATTTATGTATGTTCCAACACAAAAACCATTATCCTGTCTTTGAAAAAGAAGAAGAGAAGGCAGTTAGTCTCCCAGCCATGAGAATGGATTTGTCCTTCTATAATAAAAAAGTATGTCCTTTGCTTTCAGCAGACTCCTGTAATAACGCAATATGAACAGTGGCATTTATAATTATTTTACTCTTTGCACGCTAGGTAGATAGGTACTTTCCCTGCTGTGCGACAACCATAGATAGGTGAAGTTCTATACCTAATATAACATTGTTGTTGCTTGTCTCTAGATGCACTGCTCGACCGATGATGATTAATGAGCTCTCTGGGAAGGGTCTTCAGTGTGGAGTAGATTATACGTATGTACGTAAGAATTTGTATATATTATTATGAACATTTTTTTATACGAATACGATGTGTTGAAAAAAATAAATGACATGTGAAAAAGACTTTTGATCTTTTGAACAAGTACTGTCTGCAATAATTATTATTATTATTATTATGCTTTCTCATGGGAATGTTTATATAGCATTCTTCAATGTTATGAGAACTTGATGAAAGCTATGTTGAAATGTTTATTATTGCATTTCAACATGACATGTTAAACAGCGAAAAATGATCTTTAATTAAAAGCTAAAATAAGCAAACAATTACACAAAAAAATATTTGACAGTTTCATAGTTACTTAGCGGACATGCATTGTCACAATCAAGACAGTAAACTATTAATTTGAAATCAATTAGCACCGAAAATCATATATTTTAATATCTAAGATATGTTCGACTCCATTTCTAGTGTAGACTCAACCCAAAACTAGATGATCACAGAAAGAAAGCTCCATATTAGAATACGATTCATAGCCTATAATCAGCGGACAAGAAAGTTGCTTCCAACAATATGTAATTTCTTTGAGAAATGATAAGTAATTTAGAAGTTATGAGAGAACAAACATACTTTCTTCCTCTTACATTCGAACCGAATATTATTACATTATTTTCTTATGCTAGCCTTGTTCAATTCGAAGTAATTACTACTCAGTAGGAAATGAAAATGATAATCGATAACACTGGTCGGCAACGAAAATAGAGCTTAAACAAAACAATACTTTTCTAAAGGATTTTTGTGTGCTGATTCCGAATCCGAAGTCAAAATTTCACTGGCACGTCACGTTTTCGAAATATTGGAATATTAACAGGTCAAAAAGCATTTTGTTGGTACTTTTGGCGTTGAGTTTCATCAACGTTAAATTTTTTTTTGCAAAACTACTAATGCAATCTCCAAAAGCTATATTTTATCGTCTTAGATACCTATGTTTATTTTTTTTTAAACCATTTTTTTTCTAAAAAATATTTGGTACCTATAGGAATGTTTGATATCTCAAAATCTTGGTGGTTAAGGTAACTTATGGTTTTTTAAATTCCAGTTTTTGACTACTGATTTGGATTTGGAAAAAAAGCAAAACATTACCGAAAAATATATATTTTTCAAAAAACATATCATTCAAGATTAGTATTTGGGACTTTATAGCGAAAATAGTGATGAGCAAAGCTCAAAAACTAGACGTGATGGAATAAATCTGTTAACAGTATTAAATTCAGCACACTCAAGTTAATTAAAATCACCTTACAGAGTTCTTGCTCCCGACTTTTTTTTGTTTTTTGCCGACCAGTGTAATCAAGTACTACCAAATATACAAGTAGTAGATCAGAATGAGAAGTAGATGGGAATTGCATTTATTACGTTAAATGTGTGCATTGCATTTGAAATCGATATTAAAGTACCTACACGGTACAAAAAAAAAACCCACATCGGCTACTTGATTTTTTAAACTGTCGTTATGTAACTGAAAAATTACGTAATCAACAGAACAGGAATAATTTCGAAAATAATTAAAGAAAATGGTAACTCTTCGTAATAATAACCCTGTTAAAGAGATTATCTTATTTCCTTTGGAGGTAAAAAAACTACTTATGAGTTGAAATCTAGTACTACAAATACACATTCCTATTTACTCGAGCACAAGATTGATGTACTAGATCTGCTTATCATCAACTCATTAGTAGTCTACCTCCTCCAAAGAAACACGGCTATTATTTGTCAGTTAAAAACTTACAAGTGTAAACCTAGCAAATCTAAGTTCCGTTCGCGTACTTTCCATTTTTGTGAATTCGTATAGATTTTCAATGAATGGAAATAAACTAAATAGTAGTCCTTTAAAACTCTTTAATGTTTAATGAAAAAATACATCAACTTTCGCCAACCACCTTTTTTCAACACTTTTCTTAAAGATATCCATTTAAGATCAAGTTGTTTTTTTTTTTTATTTTTTAACTTTGCAATCGCTTTAATATAATATTCTATTGAAACACTATAAACGACAAGTCACGAAGAAGTCACTCACTCAATAATTCTACTTCTGTCAACTCAAGAAACGTAGTTTATTGGCATTATTAATTTATTTCTCGCTCCTGAACATCCTTCTTTAAACATCTAAAGTAGATACCTACACATTTAGAAGGTGGTTGCACTCACATCTACTACATACAAGTATATGTTTTCCAGTCACAGCTTCTGAATTTGTATCATCACCTGGGATATATAGATATTTTTCTTTCAAATATCTCCCGATGCAGTCATCCGTAGTCAATAATTCTTGATGTTCGTTGGTTGGGTGTATTACACTTTCCGGTGTGCTTTTTAATCTCTGTTATATGACCCACTTATTTTTCTGTTATCTATCAGCATTCGAAGAAAAAAATAATCTACCTTCGAATCGATATTATTTGTCTCTTCCTTTCGGCAAAGATATTATTCATTAGGGTAAAAGATGGATTCGTGGAAAGTATGCTTCTTCTACAACTGTAATAAAATCGAGTAAATAATGATCACTATGATATTTTGTGTCAATTTCAATAAATTGTTTGATGTAAACCTTTTCTAAAAGATGTTCAAAAGAGAAACATTTTTTTTAAGGAAAAGATAGGGCATGGGGGATATGTACCTATAAATAGATCAAGAATAAGATAGATTGCAAAGAAGTTTCTGGCTTTTTGCATTTAAGTTTAAAATCGATAACAAACTAGTTACAAATTTGTTTTCCATCGATTGCAAATTAATATCACCAATTTAAACAAATCTAGTACAATTAATAATTTCACTTTTCAAAGCAAGTACTATTCAAGGAACAAAAATATGAATTTGACTTAAAGCTATAAAATAAATTGAAAACTAGTCTCAAATCGATTGCAAATTAATTTCAATTAATGGTATGTTAGACCAGGGTCGATAATTTTTGAAACCAAAAAAAATCATAGTAGAATGAAACCCATTGGAAAAGGAGGTGAATATGATGAAAATTAAAGGAAAAATAAATTACGGGCGGCCGAGTTCGGGAAGTGGGTGGGTTGAGTTTTTAATGGTAAAAAATGGTATATCTCGATTTCCGGCAAAACTACAAATCCTATAGAAAAAAGTTGTATCGCAAAGTTGTAGGTAATAAAAAGATCTACAACTTTTGTATCAACAATTTTTTCACATAACCTCAAAATTTATGTGAAAAATTCAAAAAACCGAGTTTTTGGTTTTTTATTTTTATCTTTTTCAAAAACAAAAATTTTTCTACGAAATTTGGTGAAAACTTACCTTATTATGTCCCAAATACACTGTAATTTATTTATTTAGATTAATCAATGTTACATGAAATCTTACGTTTTTTGAGTAATTAAAGTGTAAATTTGAATAAATAGGCCAAAATTGTAAATAATGATAAAAATTTTTTTTCGAATTCAAGCTTTTTTCATTTTTTGAATTTTACTAGAACATGTTCTATAGTATACTAATGTAAAATTTTTTTTACATCATCAGAAAATAGACATTTTAACGAACGTCATGCTCACCGACTTTTTGAAAAAAGCTGATATTTTGACACGTGAATTTTCGATTGAAAATTAGGATGTTTTTTTGGTATTAAGTCAAAATAAGGTGAACAAATTAATATTTTAAATCAAATAAATTACAGTGTATTTGGGACATAATAAGGTAAGTTTTCACCAAATTTCGTAGAAAAATTTTTGCTTTTGAAAAAGATAAAAATAAAAAACCAAAAACTCGGTTTTTTGAATTTTTCACATAAATTTTGAGGTTATGTGAAAAAATTGTTGATACAAAAGTTGTAGATCTTTTTATTACCTACAACTTTGCCATACAACTTTTTTCTATAGGATTTGTAGTTTTGCCGGAAATCGATATATACCATTTTTTACCATTAAAAACTCAACCCACCCACTTCCCGAACTCGGCTCGCCCGTAATTTATTTTTCCTTTCATTCTTATCATATTTCCCTCCTTTTCCAATGGGTTTCATCCTACTATGATTTTTTTGTACTTTTTAATGTTTTTGAAGGCATCGGCACTGGTCTATGTTTGTTCCAAAGCATTTACAAATTAATTTCATTTCAATATAAACCTTGTTTCATATCGATTGTAAATTAGTTTAAAATATGATTGTCAGCTACAGCAATAGACAATTATTAGCCGCGTTCCTTTGGAGGTGGTAAACGATATACTCGTAGATAAGACGAAAACGAAAATCTAGTACCACCAACTACAAACTCGCATCTACTATGAAAAAAAAGGTGAAAATGGTTGTACTAGATCTACTTATCGCCTAGTCTATAACCTCTAAAAGAAGGCAGCTGTTAATGGAGTACCATTAGAGGTAATAAGATGATCTACTACATTATAAGATAATCTAGTACATTTAATACTGCATCTACTCATGCCCTTCTGTCTGAGTGGATGGGATTTACATTGATTCTTTTGAAAGTGCGTTGCTATTATTGAATTTTTATCCGATTCTGACCATGTTTAAATTATTAATTAGTTAAAAAAATCGATTAAAAAACAACACTGAACAGAATAGAGTACACCAGAAAGTCAACTTGCCAGTTGAATACAAATTTAAAAACTGATAACTTCATTAAGTTCGACACAGGAACACCAATAACTTGATGGAATCATTTGTGATATCTTTTATACTGAGTGCAATCGATAACACAGAATTGAAAATAATTTTACAATTCTTTCAACGGTGTTTGTGGGTATATATTTCCGAGCTGTTTTTTTTTTTTTATTTTTGTATTCACTCTCTTTACTATCACCACAAAGTATGAAAACGTAGTGAAGAAATTTTACGCTTTTATATTGTGTTTTTCTTACATTCTATGTTGCTTTTGAAAAATTAAATCACGCCCCAATTTGCAGATACATACCTTCATGATGCCGGAAGGCCTGAAGTTGTTATTTTTTTTTTTATAAAAAAAAAAAAAAAATCATTTTCATTTGCATCCCAGATGTTGCTATAAAAGTAAAGTCTTTTACTTCGTGTATACGATACATTGGCAAAGGAATTTCCCGAAACAAATTCAGGTGGTATCCAGATATCATCATACATACATCCTTAGTTTGTTGTGCAGACAAAGTAAAGTAATGCTCAGGGCCAAACTGATATGAGTTTAGGCCTTTAAATGTTAGCTTTTTAAATGCTTAGTTCACTCAGGGTAAGTTAATTCAGCAATTTACAATCGAAATACGAATACAAATCTATTACAATTGAAGTGTAATACAGGCTTCTAGCAGAAAATCATGTTTTGATTGTAGTACTCGATCTACTAATCCCTTACTCATGATTAGTCTTCCACCTCCAAAGGAACGCGGCTAAAGTATACACAAATGTCAAACTTTTAAAGATCATTAAACCATTTTATTACATTTTAGTGTTTGCGTTTATAGCCGCGTTGCACACTGTTTTTTTATAAACTCTTGATGATATTCAATGTCAAAAATTGTGGTATCAACTTTTTGTTTGGGAAATTCTTATACATTGTTGTTTTGTCTTCGTTTTTTTTTTTTTTATTAGAAACCCTAACATTGTCAACATTATACGTAGGAGGTCCTGTCATGATACTTCCTATCAACAATCAACGCTTAAGACATCACATGACACAACAACAAAATTGTTGGAATGTCTTAACTGTCAAATGTCGTTTAAAGTTTTACGACTAAGATCCCAAAAACATGCGCCTTATACCCATTTCAAAAACTCCATAAAATAAAAAAATATGTATGATTAAAAGATAAAAGCAAAAAAAAAAAAACGCACCCGCCATAGCCTGCTATAACCTATAATATGTTCATATAGCTGCTATCAAGACATGCGGCTGTCATCGGAAAAAATAAACGAATTCCTTGGAGAACACAGAAAACAGAAAACAGAAACATCATTAATCACCCGACAAGAAATGCACAAACATTACCAAGAACCGTCGTCTTCGTCGTTGTTTGTTACACCCGCCACGCTACGCTATCGATATGATAGCGACGTAACGGAACGAAAAACGCACGTCAGGGTTGTGTACCCCAAACAATGAGAAAATATCGATTAGGGTAATGTACTATACTATACTTACGGTGACCATATTTCTGGAAGCCAAACCCGGGACGGATAAAAAATTCGTTGGATCGTTTTGAAAATATTGATTTTTCAAAAAAAATTTAAATTTTTTCAAATGAGTTTTCATAATTTTTCCTTTTTTTGATATTAAGATTTCCTAAACGATTTTATGGGAGCGTTTTTGTTGAAATCATTTAAGTCGTTTACGAAATCAGAAATCAAAATGGTTTTTTAATATTGTCTGTTAATAACTTCTAAAAAAATATTTTTTTAATCAAAATCGGGAGAGCTGTTTTTTAACATTTTTATTTAAATGGTTTTGAAATTGTATGAACCTTAACACAACTTTTAACATGTCCTTAAAAGTTTTGAAACTTATCTGGGTTCTTTACTCTTCCATATGTTGTTCTTTATTCGAACACATTTTTCCTGGTATACCAACCTGACAAACAGAAGCTGGAACTAAATTACAATTGACGAACATTTAAAAAAAACTAAAGCCTAGTCTAGAGGCAAAACGAACATTTTCATACAAAACCAGCACAACGAAATCGTAAACGAAAATTTTGCTTTTCGTTGCACAGTAGGCAGCTTAGGCAACAAAATTCTTACCTGTGCTAGAATATAATAGAGAATTTTTAATCGTTTTTTTTTTACTTTGGAGACTTAGAAAATTTTTCGCTTTGCTTCAGCAGCGTACTAGAAACATTTTAATTTCCAACCACTGTTTTCTTGTTTCCCTACAAAGTATTTAAAATATTGAATATACAAATCAGAGAATGTGCAAATACGGGACAATCACGGGACAAATTACAAAATACGGGACACTTATACGTCCCGGGTTTCTTAAATAAAAACCCGGGACAAGCTGTAGAAATACGGGACAGTCCCGGGTAAACCGGGACGGATGGTCACCGTAACTATACTGTACTGCGGGAGGTTATTTATTTTTATATAAAAAAAAAAAAGAAATTCCACCAATTTCTACCTCCCTCATTTTCGTTCTCATCCGACAAGGATCTAATTTCAAAAGCATGTTATATATTTTTATTTTTTTCAATTATATTCTTTGTAAAACTGTTGGCCACAATGTTGGGGTCGGTCGAGACTCGAGAGTATTAAGCTTAAATGCAGATTCATTCATTATAAACGCGGGTAAGCGCGAGTGAAAAATAGTTGGCATTTTTTTACCCTGAAGCAATTGAAAGAATTTATATAAAAAATATGCAAATAACAAAGCTAATTGAATACAAACGGCTCATTACATTTTTATATAAAAAAAACTTAAAAAAAAAATTACTTCAAGTCCTTTGAGAAAATTCCGCTTCAACATTTAAATTAATTGATTTAAACATACTCGCATTTAACTGCCTACCCGTATAGCATTATATACTATACACCTAACCGTAATTAAAAAGAAGTTAATTATTCTCTGTCAAATAACAGGTATAAATTATTTTCTTTATCAGTTTATGTTGCAAAACGAAATAACACAGTAGTATAGTATAGTAGTAGCCTGTTTGGATGGTAACCACAGCAAAGCGACAGATAATATTGTTTGTTGATTTATTATGCTGGTAGTTTATTTTGGAAAAAATAAATTAAATACAAAAAAAAAGGGGTGATTAAAAACGAAACGAGTGTAATTTCGCTAGTTTATAAAATCAAACAGGATTAATAAAAAAAATAGAACTGATATTCAAAAAGTTCTTGAAGTGAAGGATCTTATCGAGTAATTGACACAAGTAATTGCCCAATTTCCCACGAAAACAGACATTTTGTAAAATTTAAACACACTGATTATGATAAACTTTTTAAAGTTCTGAATTAACTCTTCGCAATCATATCAATCTAAGAAAAAAAAAAGTGGACAAACAGATCCAAAAAACAACTGACAGCTATTTGACGTTTCTGAATTTACTCATTGCAACCAAAACAATCAAAACAAAGAAAAAAGAAATCAAACAGATCAACAAAACAACTGCCTACTCTTTTAGCCCTGTTCCATTGGAGGTGGTAGTTTACTCATGAGTAGATCTAGTACAACAATGAACACATGATCTTCTTCTACTCGAGGAGATAGGAATGTGTAGTTGCTGTAGTAGATTTCTACTCACGAGTAAACTACCACTCCCAATGGAACAGGGCTTTTGCTTAGTATACATTTTTATTGAATTTTTGTTGTGAAACCAATTTTTTAAACAACAAAATTTTCTAATCTGTCAAAACCTAACGCCACAACTTTTATGTCCCATTTACACTAGTAACAATTTGTAATTTTCTTATAATTTTTTCTCGTCGCAAAACTTTTAAATAATGGTAAGGCGTCATAAGAATAAACTTGCTCATTTTTTCCCAGCATTGTGAACAAGAGTGTTTGACAGTTGTCTGACAAAATCGCAGGCAAGCTGCCATTTGTGTTAACATCTGTAGCATCTTCAAAAAATCATTTTTTTTTTTAAACATAGGAGCTTAAAATTTTAATCTAGTAAAAAACATGACATATGCGTAACATTGAAATGACATACAAATGAGTTTTTTGCTACATTAATATGAACACGGCTAATGTTGTGATATTAGAACTTTACGGTATGTCGTTTTAAAAATGAGTAACTAGAGACATGGCAATTTAGAACAGTTATATCAAATTAATTGTCATGAAGGGCACGAAATGCATATGATTATTAAGTATCAATATTATCAATTTAGCTAAAGTGCTCTTAATGGTGGTTTTACTTTGAGGTTTTTATATACACACATAAATAAGTTGTTCAATAAAGATGCAAATTTAAAGCTTACTGCTGCAGCAAAAAGGACATAATGTTAACTTAGATCTGCAATAATGCAGTATTATAAATAATAGTAAATTTTCTGTATCAATATCTGCATAATACATATTACACACATACTCTTTCAAAATATTATAAATATCTCCTTCCATTGAACGATAAATTAATCCGAGTTCACATAACCCATGATTAAACGATTATGCGACCATAATTGGCATTTTGAAAATAAAAAACAAAAAAAAAACGTATTCAATAAAATATGTTATTACGAGTGCTTGGTATGGATGGATGAATTGAATTTTAAATGCAATACGTTTCTGATTTGTTTTTTTTTTTTATTTTTTTTTTGTATTTAAAGTGCATAAACTGGATATATGCAATAAAATAGAAGCTATAATTTGTCGTTTGGAATTTCGACCAACAAATATATACGCATTGAAAAAAAAAATTGGTTCAATGCTATATAAAAAAACGTGAATAGGTTAATCAATCATGAGATTTTATTGGTTTATTATAATTATATGTAATTAAAAAATTAGTATTTTAAGGCAACATTCTTTGAATAAGTGAATTTTATTTTATATATTCGATTAAATTATACATGTTTAAAAAAATAAATAATAAAACAACAATATTTTGCCCTTCCGTTGACCGGAAATGTTATTATTTTAGATGATTAGACAAAAATGAATCTGGCATATAATATTTTTTACAAAAAATATTAATGTGTATCTATAATTTTTGTATTCAGCATCAAAAAATTTTCAATTATTTTTTTTAGTTTTGTTACTTAGATACAAATGCAAACAAATGTATCGATGACTTTAATAATTTAAGTCAAAGCTGAAATTATACTGATATTCATTTTTATTTAAGTTTATTTAAAGGGCCAATTATTGCGTTTGAGATTTATGTTTAAATTACAAAAATCCAGCATGGTTAATTTCAGTTTTAACGATAATTTCTAGTAACTTTTCGTTCAGTTTTGACGAGCTTAAGCTCGTTTAAGTCTTTTATAGTTTAGGCATTTAGAAATCTATCGTTGTTTGTTACCTCAGAACTTTGTACTGAGTGCACCAATTTTGATAATTCTTGGAAAGCTGGTGGCTGCAGTGTGGTCCCATTTCAACTTCGTTCAGTTCTAGCCATAGAAACTTTTAGAAAAACCATAAAACTCAGTTTTTATCCATGGAAGTCGGTTTTGTTTTTTGATAAAAATGATTTTTTCAACATTTTTAACCCAATTCCTGTTTGGATACTCTGGAACTTTTTGACAAAAGTAGAAATAGTTCTGTTTTGGGCAGTACCCAAACAGACCTTTTATTTAATACTGGAAAATACCTAGTATGTCAAATGAAAAATTGAAATAGCAAAAAAACACATATCAAAGTTTAAAAATGGCTGCTCAAATGTTAATTTTACTCATGTATAACGCGCTAAAAGAGGTATAACTTCAAAAATGACAAGTTTCAATTAGAAAAATTAAAATTTTACCTCAGTACTTAGGATTTGACATTTGACAAAGCACCAAAAATATACATAAACTAAGATTTAATAGCCGTGTTCATTTGGTATATCCAAATTACTAATAAGGAAAACCATATAATCTATTGCTGCCAATTAGACGTGATGTTCTGTGGTGAAAATTTCCTTTAATTTGCATTTCTTTGAAATGGCTAGTCATTTACTCATTAATGCTTTGCCACCACTAATGGAAGAAGATTAATGTACCATGCTATATTAATTAGAACAAAATGTTTCAAAGGGGTGATCATTTTCTGTCAATTGTGAAATATTGAATATTGAATCTTAAAAAGTAGTCTGTTTTTTAACTTAGTTGTTACTAAATCGTTTAAAATTTTGCGCCGTTATACGTGGCGAACATCGAAGCCTTCGCGAAAAAATTGATTTTTTTCGCCAACAGCAACGATTCGCGAATCAGCCCTTACACAAGAAAAACATAGTGAAAAGGAACAATTGCGGCGAGTATTTTCGCCGTTTCAAGCTATTTTATTTTAAAAGTATGTAGGTATTTCTTCTGATTTTTAAAAGAAGACGTTATTTTCTTTGATTTTACCGCGATTATACCAACTTGAATAATGTAAGGTTTTTTTTCACTTCAGATTCTTTGATGTAGTAAGCTTAGAACAAGCTTTTAACTACAATCAGAGGCTCATCATAAGTGCATGTTAGTTACAAAAAAATGTTAGTAGACAAAAAATACAACCTCCCACATGCACAATATAAAACAAAATAATTACGAACAAATTTACAAGTTATAAAATTATAAGTACAAAAAATCCAACATGTATAATTTATTTAAAACATTGATTAACAGTCACGATTGTGGAGCACTGGTTCGAAACAATGTTTTTAAACCCATTTTCGTCAAATTAAAGTCTAAGGATGAATGGTTCAAGTTAAAAAGTTTACTCATGCGACTAAGAGGCTCATTAATACCATAGTTTGTTCTATGAAAGTCGATATGCAAAGGTTCAAATCTTCGTAGGAGGTGAGATCCACCCAGATAATTTATACCAATACAAGCTAATAGATCAGGGGCGTCAATTTGGGAATTAATAAGCTGATGAAGAAAGATTAAATCATTATTTACACGTCTCTGTGCTAAAGTTTGTATCTGAAGAAGTTGAATGCGATGTTCATAAGGTGGCAAGTTGAAAGGGTCGGTCCAAGGAAGACCTTTTAGAGCGAAGCGTACAAAATTGTATTGAATAGATTCTATTCGGTTCTTATGAACTTCATAAAAGGACTCCATACTTGAGAAGCGTACTCAAGATGGGGTCGAACGTAGCAGTTGTACAAAGATTGAGTAACAAATGGATCATCAAATTTCTTTGCCCAACGTTTAATAAAACCAAGCATTGAGCTCGCTTTATTTACTATAAAATTGATGTGTTCAGTAAATCCTAAATTTGAACTAAATTGGACACCCAAGTCTTTGAAGCTAAATACTCGACATAGCTTATGTTGCAAGATGTAGTAATCAAAAATATTAATGACTCGTTTTCTCGAGAATGTAATTGTTTGGCATTTAGCTGGGTTAAGTGAAAGGCCATTTTTACCACACCATACATTGAAACTGTTAATATCGCTTTGAAGAAGGATACGGTCATAAGGTTTACATGCATAAATAAAAAATGTATGTTGGTTCTGGTAACACCTGCAGAGGGCGCTGTGTTTATTATTCTAGGATAGTGGCCAAGTTTATTGCATTTAATATTTTTTTTTTTAATAGCAAAGTTCTATGAAACTTCAAGCTAATGAGGCTATAACTAAGTGAATGTTGTTACTTGTCCAAGATTTGTACATCACTTCTTTATCAAAACCCTTAGCTTACATCAGCACTCTGAAGTATTGTAGAAACAAAAGAAAATAAACTCAGTGGCTAATTCTCATTTCATTTGAAATCAAAGAACTGAAGTAAATGTAAGAATATATTCTGACAAAGACAGGCGCCTCAATTGCCAACAAATTGCTCCATATTTCAAGGAAATTCTGAAAATATTAGGTGTGGATGGACGTGGACGTGTTCATGTTCAAAACTAATTTTAGATGATGATCTCATTTCTAGTTTATTGCCTCATTTTTTGTTTTTGTTGTTTTTTTTTTTGCCATTCAATCCCAAGCTAGTAATGAAAAATGGACTCATGCTTGAAATACAAATATTTTTATACAAACATATATACAACATCATATCTCCTCGGAACTCGTATCTCGTCTTTTATGTTGGTGGTACTTCTAATGTCTTAATCAAATAAAGTGAATTATTATTGTCTTCAATGTTTGTCCTTGTTGGCGACAAAATTGCAATAGTTTCTTTTTTTTTTTTGTTCAATTGTTTTGTATGTTTTTTTTGTTCTTTTTTTAATTTTATAATGGGGCGCCAAGAGAAAACCAAATGACCCAACTTGTGAAAAATATGCAACAAATTTAATGCGTTTTCAGCGGTTTTAACGAACCATAGAAATTGTAAATTAAGTGAAAGATTTATTATGTTGGCGCCATGGTTCTTGGCATGATAGCAATTGTGTCAATATCGATTACTTCAATTTGTTGCAGTCATCTCTAGTTGATGATAAAAGTTTGTTTTTATACATTATATATGTGCAGCGAACGCGCCAGCGCTCGGCCATTGCTATTGGGGCAGAGCCGATATGTTTATTTTAAATACTTCTCTCATCCCTCCCATTCAATTTCATCTAATGACCAAATCAGCACCCTTTCTCTTTGAATTTAAAAAAAAAATATATATAAATCTTCTCAATCATTTGACATACATGTAACGTGGTTGCCAAATGAGGTTGATAGTACGCTCCTTATTAAAAATTAAACGATCAACTTTTCTAAAGCTGACAAATTCTCTGATTATATCAAAGTTATTGTTGTCTATTCTGACATTCCTAAAATTCAATAAAAAAAAAAAAACGAAACTTGCGAGAAAATCGACGTTTTATTTTATTGTTATAATCGGCCCCAAAGTCAAAAATTATCATGGGTAAGAAAAAATGAATACCTTTAAAAATTACAAAGTTACAAAGAATTGCACTTCTTCTAAAAATCAAGACAACTAATGAAGCTTGAATTATTGATTTCAGCACTTACTTGGCCCTAGAATTGTTAGTTACGTTCAGGGGCGTACACACCATTGAGGCAAGCGGGGCGGTTCCCCGGGGCCACCGACACGTAAGGGCCCCGACTGGATACAATGCAGAAAAGACAACTTATTTTAAATGTAACGAAGCAAAAAATTTGACATAAATCATTTCGGACACTAGAGAGAAAAATTAAATTCTTCAGTGTAATGCGTTATGAATTGATAGCCAACCACATATTTTATCAAAAAAAAAAAAAAAAAAATATAACCGCAGGGGTTTTTTGAAAGAAAAATTATATATTATCCTAGGGCAAAAAGAATGTTACTTGAATAATCTTAGCGACCAACAAATGATACATCTGGGGTCCCAAAAAAAAACATAAGTAGTGCGTATACATACTTTTTTATTTGTTCATATTTTCTATATCAAAGGGGCCCCAAAATTTAGTCTTGCCCCAGGACCCCGGCAACTCAACGTACGCCTCTGGTTACATTTTCTTTTTTTTACATTTCTTCTTTATAAAAATTACTGCAACATAGAGACAACAAAAACAAATGTTAAATGGCGAAGCATTTTAGCTGTTATTTGTCTCCGTGACAGACATTTAATTCAAATTTTAACCACCGGTAGCGGATTTTAACTACCGATCCCAAATAAAAAACAAATTGATCTAACTGTTATAAAAAATGTTTTCGAGCTTTTTATGAATTGTTATTTTGTATGAATCCTATTATAACTTTATTTGTATAGATATGAACTGATGTGTTCAACAAGCTTTTCACGGCTTAACAAAAATATAAAATTGATCTCGCTGTGTACACTCACTGACAGAGGTCCTTGTCCTTGGCCCTGTAAGTCAAATTAAAACATCTGTTATACAAGCACTTACTACATAATATTGACATATCTCAAGTCACAGTTTTTCCACAAAATACATTTGGCAACAATTGCAGTTGAAGCATATGTGTGTTGTATTTTGACATAGATTATGTCAAGCGTTGCAAACCCACCACAAAATTGTGCAAGTTCTCTTTTGAAATGTGTTCAATGCACTCTGGACTTCATAATGCGTAATACTATATGTGCTAGCTGTTATACTGGGGGCTTTATAAATTGCTATATGACAAACTGCTGCCACGACACTTGTTCCAATTGTCCTACGCTGCTGCTACAGCTGCATCAGAAGCCCATCATCAGGCCAAAGGATTCCTATACCACAGCATTCATTTGATTTAGTTAGTGAAGATGGAGTACTCCATACACCAACGCGGAACACAAATGTCATGCATGCGTTGATGCCTCTTGCTGATAAGAGTCCCATTTGGCAAACAAACCCCATTCAGAGACTCAATGACGAATATAGTTCTGCTGATGCTTGAGAAGTGAGCCAACAACAAAACCAAGCCATCATCATCATAGTCGTCGTTGTCGTATGTAAAAGTTTTATAGATGTAGATAGGTATATGGGGAAATGCATTTGCGAACTTGTGCGCGGAGGAAGATTGTTTTGGGTGGTGGTTTGTGTTGTATGGAGTAGGAACTTGGTATATGAAGGAGTATGGTGAATAGAAAAGGTTTTTTTTTTATGCAATGTGATGTCGAAGAACATATGAAATAGACTTGTTGAAAGTTATTACAAGTGGGGTTGGCAAAAATGCTTCTATACTCTGGCTTCGGTCTTCAAAATACAACAATTAATGTCGAGTGTGAAGCATTTTCAAGTGAACATTAAGTGGTGCTCTTTAAATACATATACATACGTTGGAAATAGTATTATTTTTTTTTTGTTCATATCACACTACAATAGAGTATAAGTTCTCTATATGAATGAACTTTGTAGCGAACATTGGCGTTAACGTTAAGTATATATTTTTTTTTTTAGAAAAGTGACAATGATAACTCTTAATAATAATAATTGAGTCCTTTAGCTTTTTTTTCTATGTAAATAACAAGAGTCAATGAATGTCCTTTTCATTTGAATAGTGTTAAATGTCCTTGTCGTATTTATTAGCGTTGATTGATTACAAAAAATTTACCTGACACTGTGGTTTACTCTTTCTCTCTCTCTCTCTGGTTTTTGATAAGGGTGCTAATGTACCTTGATTTTCATTAATAAAGGTTTCATTATGTGCTAAAAATACCAAGGTACATGATTAAATTAGAGTTGGCGGGATATTTTTACAATTGGCCTTAACTAGTATTTAATCCCGAGACTGATAACAATGAGCAGCGCCCTAGTGGTAACATTACCGCCCCCTCTTCGTTTCTCTCGTTTCCTTAGGAAGTCGATCTCACCACGTAAAGGGGGAGTAGATATTGGTTTGATATGTACCTATAGACGCTGGAATCCTTCGAATCCATATGACTACCATTTAACCAGCTGCCTATCCCAAGCACACTTCGGAAAAAAACTATATCAGATTGTGGTAATTTCTTCTTAATTTAAAAAAATTGAATGAACTGAGTCCAAGACTGAAGTAAAATCTCATGGCTCTTATCGGTCTTTGATAATTACTCGCTAAAAAGCATGCCTTTCAGTTAATTTTTCTAAGTCCAAAATTTCAAGTTCTAATCCACCACTGAGATGTTTCCAGATATGATATGCATATGATATGGTTGCCGATTCATCTTGATTATGATCTCTTTTTTGTTTGTCATTAAAAATTCATGTGTCGTAACCCGCCAAAATATTTTTTTTGAATATATGTGAGGTATTATTTTTTTTTTTAATTTAAAAAAACAGTATCATATTTTGACGCACCATTTTTTTTTAATAGATCGCGAAAACGTGCCTTCTTTGGTACAAATTGACTTAGTCTACTTTCATAATCAAGGGCATTTGTATTCATTCCCCGGGTTCAACGCAGGCCACCTGAACTTAAGTTCTGAATTTTTAGAGGCTCTGATTGGTCAGATGTCATAAAAAGTTAGGTGACATTTGGTTCTGACCAATCAGAGCCTCTAAAAATTAAGTTCAGGTGGGCTGTGTTGAATCCGGGGATTGTCCTTTACCGAGAACATAAATTATGATTTATTGAAATCAAATTGCTTGAATTGCTCGCCCTCTCAATTGTAGTGCACGTGAGCTATATCCGAGTTTGTTGTTAATTACTTTTAATTTAGTTCCTGTGGTAGTTCCATTCACTAAGGACTTCTCTTCGAACATATTTTAACTACGAGTATTGTTCGACGTCAAGCAGTACAGCAAAAACGTTTAGGTTCTAGCTTTCGCATAAACCCTACTAATTTCCGTAAACTTGCTATGATCCTTGATGTTATAAGACCGATCAATGGCTATTATGATTTTGCTGAACTACAACATGTTTGCTAATTACTCATAAAACTCAAACATTACAACTTCCCATTCAAAGCATCAATTCGAAACTAAAGAGATCTAAGAACCTTTTTGGCTATAGCTAAAAATTGCAACTTGTGAGATTGTGGACTTATTGTGTGCTTAAGACCGTTGTGGACCTTAAAAAATTGGTAAATCGGAAAAGGTCGTTCTTCTAACCCGAATTTAAATGTACTAGAAACTCTGGAATCTGACGAGTTTACCTCGATCTTGTACAAAGCGAAAGCATCTTACCATTTACCAAACGAATTTGCTAAGCCCTTTTAATTTAAAGAACTGTACTCGACCATATACTCGATCTTTTTTTAACCTTTTATCTTTGATATAGGCACGCAGATCCTCTGTCTGGAGAACTAATTATACCATTCCTTTCTTTTTTGAAGTACTGAACAGGCACAAACCTAACTCCATTGGAGGCCTCCCGCCTTTTATGTTAACTATTCTCCATAAAACATTTTATAAAGAATTTCAATCTCCATCCCCCAATTCCATTCTCTCTGTAAATTCTTTTTTGTTTTCAATTCAAATAATTGAACAACAAAACAAATACTACAAAAATGTTGTTTAATTATCCTCATTTTTAAATACTTGCGATTAATGAATCTAAATTAAAAGATGTTTCCTTATTGTTGCTCATTTTCGTTTTTTTGTTTATTTTTTTGCAGACCGATGTCGATCTGTCGAGGTTCATTTTGAAGCAGCCGACAGTGGATTTTTTCTAAAGCATTCCCCACGACAACCACCAGTTAGTCCTGAGATATCAAATGTTCAATCTTCTGCGCGACCACGAGTTACCCAAGACTCGGTGCTGTCCATCGATCGGTTCACAGTCGTGCAGACGACCCAGCCTGTTTCAATTAGAGCAAGCTACGGACCATTTTCAACAAAACAGACGGTGCCTGCTCGTTACATTGTTCCGGATGCCGTAGAAACTCAAGGAGATCATTTAAACGTAAGTCCAAGTCTACACGTACACGTACATATATTGTGATCACCCACCAGTAGTGGTCTTCCATCTACAGAAGTCTCTCTTTTTTTTTTTATTTCAAGAGCAGATAAATTAAGTATAAACAAATCGAAAAGCATGTCTAAATAGAGTTTAATTTAATTGCGTGTTGTTTTTTCTTCTTTTTTTATCTCTTTTTCGGTTTTTCTGTTTTGGTTGATGTGGTTGTTGTTTGCGTATAATGTGCATTCCACAATTAGAATACCACTGTCGCACTCATGGAATTGCAACAGACCAATTTACATCTGGATATATCGGCGCATTTGGTGCGCACGACAATACCTCGTGACTCGCCCGTTCTAAGGGTGCTCTTTCATGCTGGCGCCGATCCAGGTGGCCATTTGCAGAGGCAAAAGATATGCGTTTTGTTGCATGTCTCAATGGGATCCCGAACGCCATTGAAAGGTCGTTGTATGCCTGAAGGAGAGGACGGCGTATGCGTGGCTGAGGTAAGTGTGGTGTGCATGTTGCCGTCTTTGAAAATGGGTAAATGTAATTCGTGTTTATAACTTTAATAACTTGCAATACCTTTTATAGGTTGTTATACCGTCTAGCTGGTGGCCAGCTCTACCGCCACCAGATAAAACCTCTCGTGGCAGTACCCCACCAAAGGTACCACAACGTTTGGTGCAGGTTTCGTATAGTGTCTTTGAGCCACCATCACGCAACCCAGAGCAGTGCGAACCAAAAGTTCAAATTCAACCATTAACTTCGTTTGCTCAAATACCTCTGATCGCAGCACAATCTCCATACAAAGATCTTAGAGCTGATGATTCCTTAACCATACTTCTGCCGCAACGACCCCTTTATCCAATGTCGAAAATTCATGTTCCGGTCTTTTTGCATCAGCAAGTCGAACAGAATATTGCAGTTTTTATTGTTAGGGCTCGTGTTAAGGCTGGAATGCGAATACTTGGAGCTACTACCTCATCAGATGAATGGAATGTTTCTGTGGAAAAGGAAAATCCAAAGCATACTGTTGCCCGAGTGACGGCATTTAGAAAAGATCAAGATCCAGATAGTACGGGAAAAGATGCCGAAAGTGAAAACAGCACTAGGTATACTCGTTTATCATTTTATTCATAGTAATTGTAAATGATAAAGTTTTGTTTTCTATATTGCAGAGTGTTTGAAGTGTTCTCTTGGTTATTAGAAGTCGCAAATGACACAAAAGAGAACTGGGATGGTGGAAAAATTGTTTGGTCAGTTAGCTATGTATACGATAGTCCAAAACTGAAGGATGCTTCACCGGAGAGCACAGGTGCTACTCCCGAAGAAACACGAAAGAAACTTATTGCTAAGTTGGAAATCAACAAAGATGATATTCAAGCTGTTTTGCCAATATCAAAGGTAAGATTCTTCTGTTTTTTTAAATAATAATATCAAGGGCCGTTTTGCCATTTTTACTTGCTCTATAGGGCAAGTATTGGTTTCGTGTCGAAAAAAAAATTGAGGTTTTAATCAAAACCAACATTACGATGATGGAGAATTCCGAAAAAGTGGGTCTCGCAATTCCGTCCGTGCGTCTGTGCGGTTGTGCGTCCACCTGTACACATTTCCACAGCCTAAACGGGTGGACGGATTTTCTTCAAATTTGGTACAGATGATTTTTATGGAATTCTGAAAGTTGGTTTTTTTTTGTTTTTTTCTATCTCGTATAGAACGTATACCTCCCATACAAAAAAATACGATATTGCAAATTTCTCGAAAACGGCTCTAACGATTTTGATTAAACTTTGTATACGTAATATTTAAAGCAGTGGCAATAAAACTGCATTTTTATTTTTTCTCAAAAAAGTCAAATAACAAAAAAAAATTTTTTAATTTTACAAAATTTTGCCCTAAATGTCGGCTCTTCCCCAACATCTTTTTTTTTTTAATTTAGAGGCAGCTTTTAAAATCTACAAGTAGACTAACATAAAAGTGCTTTGAACTGCAAGAGCAAGTACGTGCGACCCCAGTCGTGCATTTTATTTTTATAACTTTTCAAAATGCCTTATAAATTCAGGAATGTTTTTGACATAGTTAACCGAACGTATTGAAGGCAAAGAGTAACATACTTTTCCGTTACAAAAACATGTACTCTTGAATTTGAAGCTCCAAATGAATCTGTTACAATTTTTCTATGTCAAATGAACTATATCCATCTTGCATCTTAACTTAACCTATCACGATCTACTTACTGATGTAACAGAACCTACGAGGGGTGTTCAAAATATTCTTCATATCGACATGAATAAAAACTGCAAAAAAGCCAATTCGGGTTACTTGTAAATTTCTTTGTATCTTAAATTTTGAAATAGATATATTCTGAGAGAAGACCCGAAGAAAGTATTATAAAGCACTTTTAGGTTTTCGAAGAAAGGTACAAATGAAAAAAATAATTTAAAAAAATTTGAAGAAGTGTTTTTTTTTTCAAAATCAAATTTTTTTTTTTAATATTTTCGTAAGCAGAAAAGTTATATGTTTCCTAAACTCTGTTGCCATAAGGCTATAATCATATAAAGTCTAAAAAGAGTCATAGTTAATTTTCGCTACAATATTGTAAAACGCAATTATTTTGGATATAAAGCTAATTTATGTACCTATTCGATTTCGACATACCTCTTCATTTCACTTAAATACGATACAGATATCGTTGGTGAAGTATGCAAAGTATCTAACTCCATATAACCAAATTTTAAAAGAGATGAAAAACAAAATCTCATATTTTCAAATTAAACCGTGTTATTTTCTTGAAATTTTAATCATGTATAATTTTAATTATGAATGAAATGGGAATTCCTGGTATGAGATATTATGGCATTCACTGAAACCTAACACATTGCATCAAAATCGCATTTTCGAACAAATTGGAGTTACACACTTTGTACGCGTCACCGACTATATGCATTGATTGAATTGATTGTCGTTTCACTAGATCCACCATTAAAAGATACCTTTTGGTCATGTGTCATATGGGTCAATTGTATCCACATAAAATGTTCATGTTATAAATCTTCCTAAAGCCAATCCATGAATTTCAGGAGGATATGGACATTTTGTAGAGGGAGAACTGGTCAGTTTGAATCGTATTAATTTTTAGGTACAATTTTTCGTATCATATTCTTGAACTGAATCATTTTCACATGGTCTTTAATTTTACTTTATCTTTCTATCTCCTTAAAGCATATATTTTTCCATAGTTATAAAATTTTGCATTTAATTTTCATTATAGAACTGGGAACTTATGAACACTGCAGTGCTCACAGGTCGTCAAGTTGCTCAAGCTATGAAAGTTTTCATTGTGTCACAAGCTGGAAAAGTAGCAGATGTTACATTGCAGAGTTCTTGTCATGCCGAAGACGAAAGTGTTATTAAAGTAAGTTTATCTTCTATGCAAATCTTCATTATGTACATATATGTGATAGACAAGCAGCCATACATACCAACATTATATATGCTCTAATTGATTTATGTCTTCACCTTTTATCCGTGCGCAGGTATCATCATCTTGCAGTTCAGTTTATGTAGATGGTTCTGAGATACGTGGTTCATCGAATGCATCAATTATCGTCAAATACGGCACATACATTGGTCTGGCAAAGTTTATCGTTTGGATGCCCGAATTCCCATTGGAAGTGTATGTTTCCGATTTTAGACTATCTCAAATCAAAGGATGGAAAGTACCTGATGAGCATCATTACACGTGAGTTTATACATATCCCAAGTTTGTTTTTGAGATGCCAATTAAATTTAGATCCAATTGTAGACACGGCAAACAAACTAGACGTCGCAAGAAACGCTCTTACGTCTGGAGCCAACATGGAGATGATTTTATGAATGTGTTGGGTTCCGATAAGGCCGTTTGTAGAGCAAGATACCAACAAAGTCCCGTAGAAGTCTATGCTAGGTTTTTAGCAACAGATCAGGTAGAAATTACTTTTTTTTGAAAATTATAACGTGAAGGTTATTAAATTTAATTGTGTTGTATTCATCTCTTTAGAATTCTGGTCGTATAAGTTATCTGATATCACGCAGAACTGGACTGAGGGTAACCGATTTAGTGCAACCCCTGCTGAGAGTAGCAGATCCAAAGATAGCAAGCTTAAAAGGTCGAGTACTTCAGGGTAAATCGATGGGACGGACTGATGTGCAGGTAATATTGACACTTTAGAGATAATCTCTTGCTCAATCTTAACTATTTTTTATTTAAAGGTCCTTTCGCCGATAAATGGAAGAGTAATTGGTGCTAAGGAGATTCGAGTGGGCAGCGATAAAGTCAGTTTAACAAGATTAATTGTACGTGTGGTGTCTGGACTTCAACTGACCATCAATCCCGATAGTACAATCGAAAATGGTTACATTGCTGAGACATCTGTCACACGTCGACTTACAGCTCAGTATCAAGAAGGTCTATTAGATATTGATTTGGAATTTTCAGATGGCGCCAGAACCCCATTGAGGTAGATAATATAATTTTTATTTGAAGAAGATTTATTTAATCTAATTTGTATGGTCATATAGGGATATCTCTGTGGATGATTATTTCCTATTGGTGGAAAGTTTGGATACTGAAGTGGTAGCATTTGCCCCTATGTTGGCATCACATCATCCACGTGTGATTGCCGTTGGAGAAGGCAATGGTGATCTGTTGCGAGTCACCCTTTTATTGTCTGAAGATTGTAGGGTTCGACGAAGTATGCCATTGGCAAAACCATCAAAATCAAATCCTGGACCACTTGCAACTGCCCTAGCTTCAGTTCAAGTAGATTTTAATACAGGAGAAAGTGTTAGCAAACCAGATACAGTGCAAAATGATGGAATTATGAGAGGAGAGAGAAAGAGCTTCCGCGATAGTGGTGATTTAGCTGATATTATTGGTAAGAAAACATTTTTAAACTGATTTTATTTTATGTAATATTTCGATATATATTTAGTAGGTATTCCATTAAAAGATGCCAGTCATCATTATGAACCCACAGTTCAGGCTAGACAACACCGCGGTAGTATTAATACCATTGGTGGTCTAAGACATAAACCAGGACCACATGGCGATATGACGTCAATGGAAATTGGAATGTATGTCCTGTTGACGGCTTTCTGCTTTGCTATTATTGTATTTGTCATATCGTGTGTGGTGTATGCTTCAAAATTCCGACCACTTACCATCGAGTCGGGACTGGAGAGTTTACCAAAAGATACATTCACTGAAGGTGGCTTGCTAATGAGAGACTCACGTCGTCCACGAGAATCAACAACAAATGCACATGATTGGGTATGGTTAGGACGATCTACAATGGATAGATCATCATTAGCTCAAGATTCAGTTAATGGAAATATTTTTGAAAATCCAAGAGGTTTGTATGAAACATCTAACAATTCATTTTTTCATAGTGTTATCAATTGTTTTTTTTTTTTATTTTACAGACTCTAGAATACGTATCACAAGCAATCCTATCCTTAATTATTCAGATCCTAACGATGCAGTTAATAGCATATCAACATTTGACAATCGCACAAGTGCCCCAGATTCAAGCATCAGCACAGACATCGTTAATTCAGCTACTTACACTAAAAATGATAGAAGACCCACGTAAGTGAATTTCATGTTTTCCGTTGCGTATTTTTTTTTTTTTATCTGATTACTACAAGTATATCAAAACCTTGACTTATCAAAAGATGTAATATCAGGGAACAGGCAACTAAACTAGGTGAATCTTGATGAAAAATCTTCGACTCATGAATTAATTACCGACAAAAACTTTTCAGTTATTTTAAATTCATCGAGTTTTTCATATAAATTCAAACTCCCTTAAATTAGTTAAAGTTCGGGAAATACTTGTAGTTAAAAAAAATATCAATTTGTTTCCTTCTTCAAGCTTAGCATCAAATTGTTTAAATATTGGCAAATATCAGTTAAAGACATCAACTTTGAACGCTGAGTTACATCAACTAATAAGAACTCAGATTTTTCTGTAAATTTCGAAATACTTAAGTTAATGACATTGATACTCTGTGATACCTTCTCCATTCCTCGCAAGATGATGTACCACTAAAAAAAGTCAAAGTTACATAGGCAAGATTTTCACCCATGAATCAGCGTGACCGTCTATCTACGTTACGAGATATAACAGTTATTAAAAGATTCCAAAAAATAAAAGTAAAACGAGCAAAGAATTACTTACTTTTTTTTTTTTTTGCGGTAACTGCGGAACGCCCTGTATTAGTTATTGTGCCTGCTTTCATTTAATATTAAATCTTAAAGGCAGAATCAATGAATGCATTTTCTACTAGGTCCCTGTATGTAAAGGTCACTGTTGCGTATACGTAACTTTAAGGAATTATTTTTAAAAAAAATTTTTTTTAATAACACCGGCACACAAAAAAAAAAAGTGTCATGAACCAGAAACCAGACCTATCTTTCTATATGTTTTTGGGCACGCTGAATCCGAATTTAAAGTCCGTTTGGCCCCATCACCCTCCAGTTTTGAGCTGTGAGTGCATTTTGTTTGAATTTTTATGACTTTTTTTGGAGTTTTTTGCATTTTTCTCAAAACTGAAGGGTGACCGGGCAAAACGGACTTGAAAATCGGATTCAGCGGTCCCAAAAACATATAGAAAGATAGGTCTGCTTCCTGGTACATGAAACTTTTTTTTTTGTGTGCCGGGTATGACAGCGACATGTCGCGACGTGCTAGCACACAAAAAAAAAAGTTGTATGAAGCAGAAACCAGACCTATCTTTCTATATGTTTTTGGGACCGCTGAATCCGAATTTCAAGTCCGTTTTGCCCGGTCACCCTCCAGTTTTGAGAAAAGTGTAAAAAAGACCCCAAAAACTACCTTTTTTTGAGTTTTTTGCATATTACTCAAAACTGGAGGGTGACAGGGCCAAACGGACTTGAAATTCGGATTCAGCGGTCCCAAAAACATATAGAAAGATAGGTCTGGTTTCTGGTTCATGACACTTTTTTTTTTTTGTGTGCCGGTGTAGTTGAACGAATTCATTTTTAAATCATACAAGGTAACCTACGATAAATGTATTTGACTAAAAAAATTCAAATAGGTTATCGGTTCACAAAAAAAATTCATAATAAGTATTGAATTAAGCCAAAATTAACTGAATTAATGCCAGTTTGAAGTCATAAATTGTAGAAATGCTTTAAAAAAATATCCGAATCTCAAAAATCGAAACTATTTAGGTACGTCGACCTCGATTCAAGGACCCATATCTATTTCAACTATCCGGAAACTTTTAAGCTATAATTTGAAGCAATAGATTAAATAAAAAAAAAAAAAACAAAAAAATAATAAATTAAAAAATAAAATAATTAATTTGCTAATGAGTATTTCACATAGCGACGATAGTGTTCCCCCACCTTTACCACCACATGCGAGACTTAATGATCGAAAAAATGAATACAGACCACCGGTGCCCCCACATCGTAACATTGGTGTTACAGCTCTCGTAACTAGCAACAGTGAAAATGAAACTGGAACAGAGAAGGTAAAAATAAATATTTATTCTATAAATTTATAATAAAATATTCTTTGCTCATAGGAATCTGCTATAAATGCTATACCCGTTGTCCAAAAGCGCCATCATCATAAACATCATCGGAATCCAAATCATGCTCACAATCGACGCTCCCAAGTACATGGCAATATCGATCTTATTCGCTGCTATGATCGGCCACCAGATCATCATTTAAACTTCACTCATGAACAATTGAATTTGGCTCTTAAAAATCATGTTGCACAGCAACAATTAGATGATTCCTCACCGGAGGATCCATTAACACCAAAGAAAATTGGTCCTCTGACCGAAGAGGATGATGAAAAGGAAAGAAATGAACTGCACATGGCTGAGAGACTTGTAGAGAATGCTGCCCAACAGCAAAAAAATGCATTTCAATTTGATTCACTAACACCAAAGCGAGATATAGGAGCGCATAGAGCTAGTTCATATGTTAATAAATCAGCGAATGCACAATCATCGTCAGAGGAAGAACTACAACTGAATGCCTTGAAAATTGGTAAGATTTAAGTGTACATATTGTGTAACTTTTTTTAATAATTTCAACTTTTAGATGAAAATCCTGAAGTTAAGCGACGGCACAGAAAACAATCAACATCTTTCGTTCCATCATCATCATTGCCAGACACGAGCACAATTAATTCCAGTTCTGATGACAATGGTGGCTTCATTACGCCGCCCAAAGACGATGGCAAATCAAGAAGAAATCAAGTCAAACGTGCCACAGTGGTCGGCAATCCAATGTTCTCAACAACAGTCGACGGTGACATTGGTCCAGGCGAGAGCCTAGGACTCGATGACCTCGACATGGACTACGAACAAATCATGCACTACTTTGATAATCTAAAGGTAAAGAGAAACAAATAAACAAAATAAAATAAATTCGAATTATTGTGATTAGCACAACTGCTTTAAGGCCGCTTTGATATTTTATTTTCAAATAATTTATCAAATTTTATGTTTTTAATTTTTGTTTTTTTCTCTTCCATTTGGTATCTCATCCCATGCAGGAATCAAATGCCTGAGTGCAAGAGATCATTGCAAAGATCCGCGAAATACTATCGACGTTTCAGCAGCAATACCGAAGTGTTGCTCTGCCACCACCAACGGCTTGTCCAGAAATTAATGTTGATGACCCGAATTTTGAGTATTTTTTCGAGCAGTTGAGTGAGTCATACGCTTAAAAACCGAATGATTAGAACCAAAATGCATTTTCTTCTACGCCGCCTACAACAAAACAAACACAAAAAAACGAAAAAAATAAGCCATCAAAATATTGTAATCGTGTGTGCATACGAAAAATGAAAAGTTGATTTTATAATAATTACAAGTTAAAGCAAACAACAAAAAATATAAGCTGACAAACTAGAATGGTAATCATCTGAGCGCTTTAGTCAGTCAATTACAATAAATAGATATCTTATTTTTACACCTACTCAATACATTATGAGCAAAACAAAAATGAAACTAACAAGTGTATAAAACCGCTTTGGCAGAACAATCTTTTGAAGAAAAAATAAATAAAAAACACCAAAACAATAATTGGAACAACAATAACATCTGGATAACGCGACTTTGCAGTGATCGTATATCATAACAATAATATATAAAAAATATATGACATCAAAATGAAACCAACAATTGATAAAAAAAAAACAACAACAACAAAATCATTCATATCAATCATTCATTAGGAAATCATTTTTATTAATTACATACCTCATCGGAAGAAGAATCAATCATATAACTTTATCTATTACACCTCTTTCATGATATTTATTGTTAACGTATTTTTATATTAATCCACTTCCCTTTTTACAAGACAACAGCATTACTTGAGAAACTGACATTCGGAATACTTTTGTATTGCAATTATAGGCTCTGATACTTAATTAGCTAAATTTCCACAAGATTTTCAGTAAGATTGTGGTCAACCACAAGAGAAACGTTTGGAAGTTCTTTCTCGTCAAGATGAATCAAAAGCGATTATATTCTGATCTAGTCTACATACCTAGATCAGTTTGAAGCTTAGATATGGCATTTCTATAAGAGTCGTTTCATGCCTGTAATAACTTACTTTTTTTGTAAGCATCAGTCACATCAAGCAGAGTTCAAGATCATTCACATTTTCATCATGATGTGTTGGAAAGTACGATATTTTTGAGGTTCGTACCCATTTAGATTGGGGTCATTTGACCTTTTGATGAACCATTTTCACTCTCGAATACGTTTGAACTTTTTATTCACTTCATGCAAAAAGATGCATTATTAAAAATATATAAGGTTCGTTGCTACACATTTCTACTTGAAATCAACAAAAGAGACACCCTTTCTACTTGGCTTAGAAAATGCATACATCGGCCTCGAGCTCGTTTTTTATTAATTTACCCCTTTAGAAAAACCAAGAGTTCTTGCATACTTGCTTTTCGAAAAATTTTTTCAAGTGTATAAACTAGCAAAACAAAAATGATTCCCAATTGTCTGTTTCTCCCTAAGTGCTGTTCATTGTTATTAAATTTATACATATAACGATTCACTACAAATTCTAAAACACCATTTAAAATTCTTATTTTACTTAAATATTATTTTAAATTTATTGTGCTTAAAAATAATTGAATGCCTTCAATTTTGAAAAATCTTGAAGAAATATCTCTGTATTGTAGTCGAATGCAGACTTAATTAATATTTGTTTAGTAATCATACAAGTGCTGCATTTCTTTTGAGGGTATAGCCATTTATTTCAAAAAAGAAACTTCATCAAATTGCTGGTTCAATATTAAAATTTTTTTTATAAATCGGAAAATAAATCGCTTACCCTATTCCGTCCATTTTATTAGTAAAAACAAAAATCAAAAAAATATCTTTGCTTAGTGCTAAATAATTGAATTATTAACTAGTACAAGTGTTTACTTCCTTAATTTTTTTTTTGAATATCAAAATATCCCATCATTATGTAAATGCAGTATTTTATTAAAACAAATTTATAAGTAAATTTCAATTCAATTTCTACCAAACGCACAACCTTTTTTGTAAATACCTTCCACTCTCTTACTACCTAACACACACATACACTACCACTACTTGGTTGGCTCAACCGCGTAGTAATAATAATAACTTAAATTAAAAACAAACAAAAAACAAAACCCACTACTTTCTAGTCAATATACACAAATGAAAAGAAAAAAAAAATCGATTGAATACATTGAGCAACCGTTTTTTGTTTGTTTGTTTAATTTTAAAAACTGTAGCCTAATTGCAATGCGTTTTATTATAAAAAAAAGTTTTATAGTTTCTTTTATTTATTGTTGATTTTTATAAGTTTTATTTTTAATTTTTAAATATTTTATAAAAAAAAAATATGTATGTGTACCTATATTTGTTTTTATATTTGTATTATTATTTAGTTATATACCTACAAAACAAAAAAACCAATCAAATATTATTATTGTTACAAAATACAAACAAACAAAAAAAAAAACTTAACTAAATAACAAAAACAAAAAAATGGACTGACTGCCACAAAAATGCCATAATTTATATTACTCTTAAGTTTAATTTATTTTTAGAGAAAGTCTCCATTTGACATTATTGTTTTACCCATATTTTTTTTATTTTCTTATTATTTTTTTTTTAATTGTAAATGCAACTAATTGTTTGCTGCCATATATATAATATATATAGTTGATAAATATATACATGCATATATGTGTGTATTAAAATTTCAAAATAAATTATTTATTTTGTTTAAAACAGCTGCATCCCTAGAATCGGATTGAAGAATATCTGATCTAAAGCTAAATGTATTTCAGATATTATCAAACATGCATAAATTATATGGGTAACTTTTACTATATAAAAAACAAAACCAGTGATTAAAAAAAAATGATGCAAAACATAAGATATTAATGCTTTGTTGCAGGTTAATACATTTTTGTTTGCTTGCAAAAGTTGTCAAAGATATTTAAAATATTCATGATTTTATATTAGACTTTTTTGGTCAGATGAATTATTGTTGATATATGTACGTAGAAAACTATAAATGTGTTCTTTCAAATAGAAGCTTTGTTTGAGATAGTTTGTTAAAATTTCCTTTATTAGTATGCATAGCAACCTTTAGTTAAACAAAGATTTTTTCGAAAATCGATCAATACTCCAATAGAAAGTCAGTAAGACTATCCAAAATTTTCCTTCCCGAATAAAAGTGAAGAACATTTTAAAAAGAACTGAAAGAACCCGATGCTTTTGTTTTGGGTAGAGCTCTTGATTTCGACCGGGTAGTACCCGTCCTCACAAATACCCGGGTACTCGGGTACCCGAGTTTTCGGGTATTACTCGAGTACCCGGGTACCCGGGTATTCGGGTACCCGGGTAGTTCGGGTACCCGGGTAGTTCGGGTACCCGGGTACCCGGTAGTTTCATGTATTATAATACCCGAGTACCCGGGTACCCGGGTACAATAAAGCCATTTGTATGTTTTATTTGGAAGCGTTTGATCTATGGGATCTATGAAGAGTGGAAAATTTTTTTTTTACCAAAAACCAAAAATGATTGGTATATTCTAAGCTACAATTTAAGACAGCAAACACTAACGTTAGGTGTGTTTTTTTGTTTATCTATATAGATTTTGTGCAAAACAATGACATCGGGATTTTTGAAATCCATGCAAACATTTGGCACCACTGTACATAAACTTTGGCAGCTGTCTGTCAAAAATGTTGCTGCTGTTTTTTTTTTTATTTTAACTCCGAGGTGGGTAGGCCATTACATCCATGTTGGATACAAAAAAAATTTCACAAAAAAACAAAAACCATTTGTATGGCCATGGCATCCATGTTGGATTCAAAAATTTTTTTTTCACAAAATAACAAAACTCATTGATATATTCTTAGCTACATTTTAAGCCCATAACCATTAACATTAGTTGCGTCGTTCTTGTGTTATAAGCGTTTGAAGGTAGCCATATTTTTTATTTTTATTTCTAAGTTTTCGAAAACACTTTGGTAATTTTATATATATATTTTTTCAACAATCTTATCAGGATCCATTTAAGACTTTGATCTGAAAAATGCATTGCGTATATCTCGAAATATTAACATTTCAATACAACCATGTCAAACAAATTTTTGAATATTTTTTTCTATGAGAGCTTTTTTCAAACCTCATTTTCTCCGCTTTTTTTTTACTTAATATTTTGGAAAATTTTTAAAAATCAAAATAAACAAAATGAAAGGTATCTTTGCACACGGCAAGGACCCTTTTCCGGTGGGCATAGTTCGGCCACCCAGAGAAATTGAGACGATGCGGATATTGCATCTTTTGATTTTTGCTAGTTTTCGCTTTGACTGGAGAACTGCTTTGATTTTAATTTTTGCCTTCAATCTTATACCTATGGTGTGTTATTTACCGTTTAAAATGCTCAGTATCAACAATTTTCCTAACAAATACTTTTTTTTCTTTTGATACCCGAGTACCCGGGTACCCGGGTATTCGGGTAACTAAACAACCGGGTACCCGGGTACACGGGTACTCGGGTACCCGAATACCCGGGTACCCGGCTACCCGAGTAGTACCCGAAAATTTGGGTACCCGGGTACTCGGGCGAGTACTCGGGTATCCGGGTATCAAGAGCTCTAGTTTTGGGTCAGGTAGTTTTGAAAATAAAGAAACAAATATCTAAAAAATTCGTATGCACCGTTCGATTGAGATTGATACAAAAATACTGAAAAAATTTCCAAAATGTAAACTTTAATTGGTGCTTTTTACTGATATCCCTTCAAATGCAGATGTTCGAACTTGCATCCAAGTATGCATTGAAGTAAAGAGTAGTCAAGTTTTGGGTCTTTGATTGGAAAGTCGTCTAGAAAGTAAGCCAAACAAATCTCCCTAACTCATTTTTCTTCTTGTGCGTACCAACTAACTTTTCGTTGACGTTGGCTTAAAAAGTCTTTAATTTTTCTTGAACTTGTCCTGTAAGCTAGTTGAACGATAAGTAAATTGTAAATAACAATTGGCCGAAATGTCCCGTTTTGTCTTCAAAACGGGAAATGTCCCGTTTTGTCTTCAAAACGGGACATCTACAGAGTACTACAGAAAGGTTTTTAAATTTAAGCATGTTAAAATACCTGTAAGGTTTATAAAAGGATACAATTATTTCTATCGTTTCATCGCTTTAATAAAAGCGATAAAGTTTTTGAACTTCGATTCTGAGTAGGTATATATTTCTAGATATAACACACTTTGTCGTACTTCTTCACCTTGGATTAGATACTTTTAAGAAGATACCCATCTAAGTTTTCTGTACAATTTCAAAAGTTTTAACTGATAATATAAATTTTGAGCTGTAGAAGCTATACAAAATTATGAATGTTGTTACTCTCGGGTAGTGTGTAAACATGATCAACAAAAAAGTTACTCTTACCTGAATGTTATACTTTTAAAGTGGATCCTTAAATATTTTCACATCAATAATTTAATTCTTCCCAGTTCTTAATGTGACGCACATAGTCCAATTTAAACGTGGAATACTGTATACAGTATACGGCATATTGCAAGGAAAACCAAACGGTTCAAAAATTTTAGGCTTCTTCCAGACTTCCATTTAAATAACGTTTGCCGATTTGTTAAATAGGGGTTTTAAACTGTTTTTAATCATTTTCCTTTTTTTTGTCTTCTTTATTTTATTTAAACGCTTTCTTTGACACAACAAATGCACTTATTACCCAAATGCCCAATATTGGTTAGAAAATAATTTACATATATGCTTTGGAATTGATAGCATGAACAATATTATTTTATCCAAACATTTTCATGTGCTTAAATTGCTTTAAACAAAAAAAAAAAAAACATTTAATTGACCAATAAAACTAATAGCTTTTAGGCAAAAACAAAAGCAAATTATAGTTCATCATTTTAAACCAACACACTGCTGATATTGATTTTTTTTTAAACAAACAAAAATGATAGTTTTTTGGATTTGACTACTCCACCAATTTTTTAATAATTAAAATTAATTTATATTAAAAATTAAATAAAAAAAAAAAACACAAATGAATGCTTGCTGAAATTTTCAATGAAAAAAAAACGTGGTTTGCAAAGTATTGGCTATAGTATTTGCAAAAATAAAAAAAAAAACAGAATTATTATTGATAGAAATAAAAAGGAAAAAATAAAACAACAACAACACAACATAACACTGCACTGTCTACAATACCATCTAGTTATTCTTTTGGAAAATAATTTAGTCTCACTCTGCTATCCGTTATTCATCAAACTATGATGTTTGATCCTAGCGAATAGCAGAATACGACTGATATCATATATAATTACCTTAAACAAAAATCAATCATGAATAAATTCTTTCATCATTATTACTACGCAATAACATAAAACAAAAAGAAAAAAAAAACTAAAAAACCATTTTATATATACCATAAAAAATGTACTGCTGCGAATCATATACATACATTAAAAATAAAAAAAACACGTGTAATAAATGTAACTATTCTATTTATATTGGACAAAAAATTAGACATTACAATGCATATTGTTGTAACTACAATAGAATATATTTCTACGTAAAAGCCGAATAAAAAAATTATTAATTTGCTAAAAAAAATAATAAAATAATTAATTAACGCCATATATATGCAGGATTTATATATACAAAAACAAAATAATAATGTCATTATATAAATAGATAATTTATAAAACTAGTTAATTGAAAATAAAATAAATATATATAACAAACACTGTATAACAATACGATAAATTTTATAGATTGATTCAGAGTAAAAAGTATTCCATAAAATAATTAAAAAAAGTAAACTTTAAACTGAAAACAAAATACATCGTAAATAAATAATAAATATTATTAAAAATACGCTTCAAATAAAATGACATATAATACATGAGAAAAAAAAAACGATTCAATATCTATAAAAAAAAAAACAAATTCGTAAGTATTGTTAATTGAAATTTATAAAATGAAATTAAAAAAAAAAAACAATACGCTATGCTTAAGAGCAATCTAACTCATATAATAAAAACAAACGTTACGGCTAAATAATGGTTAAAGTATTTCATGCAGCTGAAAGTTAAAAAAAAATTATATATATATACATGGCATAATAAATATATAAAGGTTTAGGTATTAAGAAATTGATAAGATAAAAATAATAAAAAATAAAAAACAATTCCACATTCACAAGATCTCTAATAAATAGTCTTTAAATAATTATTGGAGAAAATGTGAATCAATTAAAGTTAAGCGCAAACATTTAGATCTTATCTTTTGTTTACAAAAAAAAAAATTAAAACAAATAATAAAACTGAAAACGCATTATTATTACCACTAATAATATTATCAAAGCCAATTAAATGATGCTTATGTACCTTTATTAGCAAACAACAAAATTATTATAAATTATTAAAAAAAAATAAAACAAATAGTACACGTAAACTATTTCGAATGAAATACAAAAAAAAAAATATTGAACTGATTGGAGCTGAATACAGACAAAAATCTTGCAAAGTAAACCAAAACAAGCATAATAAATCTTATTATAATATATTAAATGCTTTCTCTTATTGTTGTTTATAAAATTAAAAAAAAAAAAAGAAAAAACCTATGAGATGAATAACCCCTTGACTTATGAGTTAAAAATGCTTATTTTCAAAACAAACAATGTAATCGATGTTCAGCACTTTTTTTATTTTTTCTTGAAAATCTTTTAACACGACTACAGCGCTTCATACAAAAAATTTTAATATTTATATGTCTTGTGGAAGGAAAATGGTACGATTGCTTTTATAAATTTAAAACAAAAAAAGAAAACAATATAAATGAGTATGTACGTAAGGCAGATTATTAAATACATATACAAAAAAATAAAAATATTATTTATATATTTTTTGTCATTAATTTATATTAAATCATAATATATTATATAATACATACATTAGTATTAACTTGTTTTTGTTTTATTTTTGTTTTGTATTATTTGTAATTTTAAATTTATTAAAAACAAAATCTTAAAACCAAAATTATATAAGTTTTAATTTAAAATTTTAATTTGCTTTGTTTTAAAAGCTTTTAATTTTTACAAATTTTCAAAGAAATATTGTATAGGAATTAAAAAATTTTCCTTTTCCCTGAAACATATTTATTATTAATTGTGAAGTAATTATAAAAAAAAAAAGTAAAACAAAAAAAAAAAACAAATAAATACATTTATATATAAATATATATAAAAATAATTATATACGTTTAATGTAGCCATTTAAGATTTTATTTAAAAATTCGTTATTGCACTATTTATGTAAATATTACAAGTATATAAAGTCAAATACAACTCAATGGAATGATAAATGAAAGAATAAAAAACAGATATTAACTTAATTTTCTTCGGAAGTGTGTTTCTTTTGTTCAATAAAAGGATATGTTAGTAAGTATATATAAATTATAAAGAGGGACACTTCAAAACTTAATTTTAAACACACCTTTTATTAATAAATATTTGAAGGTTACTGCATTACCGATCTAACAGCAAATATTAATAATGGACAGAGGAAGCATAATACAGGTTAACCCTTTCGAACCCAAGCTATGAAAATCAATATTAAAAAATGTTTTTTCGGTATTATCGGGTCAAAAACATCACAACTAAGAAATATGAATAGCAAAAGGTTATTTTCCAAAATAATAAATAGCAAAACTAATGTGTTTTTCTCATGGTACATGTAAGCATTGAATAATTTATTATATATAGAAGTGACACTGATAATTTCTAGCGCCACAGAATTTTATTTTTTTTGGCAATCAGATGTACTAAAAAATCCCCAGAGAGAATGGAGCTTGTCTTAGAAAATTATGTTTCCAAAAATTTGTTTTTAAAAAAGGAAATTTCTCTAATACAAACATAAGGAAACAAATATCAAATAAAAATAAATCGTATCGACACGTCGACATCCTATTAGAAAAAAAAAAAAATAAGGAAATTTTACTCACACATAAAACATAAAACAAATATCAAACAAAAATAAATCGTATCGAAACATCGACATCCTATTAATGAAAAAAGAAAATAAGGAAATTTTACTCATACATTCAAAATTACACAAATATCAAACAAAAATATAGAAAAGTTAGTTGACATTATAAATGTATCCATAGTAACTCGAAACTAAAAACAAGAAATTTTTTATTAACGACGAGAATTTGAACAAAATTAAATATTATTGTTGTATATCCTAGGCACGTTATAGCTTATAGGGCATGAAAGTTACCCTCATTTCAATAGTCCTATTAGCGTAGGTGACAAGGTGATTGCTCTTTAATTTTGCTTTCTGAGATCGTATCCCCACAGAGATTGCTTTTTTTTATATTATATTTTGTTTTGCAATCAGGTAAGAGCTCAAACCAATAAGTCGATTTGGCTCAAACTTTTTGTTTATTTTTGATTCAAAGGAGAGGAAATTGAAATTTTTTAACGGTAGCAACTAGAGATGCTGGGCCCTACCAATAACCAAATTTAAAGCTGATTTTAATATTTACCGTAATTCTACATATTTCAATGTAGAATTCCGGTAAATATTAAAGTCAGCTTTAAATTTGATTTTTGATAGGGCCCGCTGCGAATAATGATTCGGTCGAATACCGAACATTAGACCACGCTTATACATTTACTTAATATTAGGCTATTATTACTATTATTCACCAAAACTTATCATTAGTAAATTTTATTTTCTACGAGCCTTACCAATAATCAAATTAAAGGCTCACTTAAATATTTAACTGAATTATACATATTTCACTCAACCAATAAACAATTTAATACTCAGGTTAAAGGCTAACGCTCGGCTAAATTTAATAGTTGAGTTTCATAACCATAAAATTTAACCGAACGTTAGTTTTTAACCTGAGTTGTTTTTATACACTAGCCCAAAAAGTTTTCGAAAATTTGAAAAAAGTGTTTTTGTTTGTTTCAACCCAAAAACTATTATTTTCCCAAATTTTCTTTCTGTTTTATATTTGAACTATATGCTTTTGTATTCAAAATTCGTTGAAATTGTTTGGCACGGTTCTACGGAAGGTTAATAATAATTTTTAAAAATTTCCTGATTGCCCAAAAACTATTTTATAATTTTTTTAAACAAAATCACTGGTACCATTTTCGAGAAAATTAAACATTTCCGAAATTGGTTTATGACAGGTATGGGTATCGTTATTTTTGGTAAAAAAAATCAGTTCTAAAAACCCCTCTGGAAATTCTCCAAAAAATGCTTCATACCAAGTTTGATGTTAATCGGTAGATCCGTTTAGCTGTAGACAGACAGACAAACGGAAATTCCGTGACCCACTTTTTTGCATTCTCTATTATAAGCCCTGTTCCTTTGGGAGGTAGCAAAGTACTACTAGTAGTTTACTAGCGATTTTCAATGAAACGCACTTTCAACGAATTCAATACAAATCGTATCCACTCGGGAAGAAGAGCATGAGTAGGTAGATGATAGTACTAGATTAAACAAAAAATCAACCTCCCTATTATAGTAATCCCATGTCTGATTGTTATTTCAACTTTTTTTGTATACGAATGCATAGCTTGACAATATAGTATCATGACAAAATAAATAGCATGTAAAAGCTACATTCTTCAAGTTTTAGGATCTTACACCTGAATATTTTATTTCAAATGGTGAAATAGAAAAATCATTGGAACTATCCAAAATCCACATTTTCTTTCATTTTCGATCAAAATGTGTCTTTACCTTTTGATTTATTTGAACATTTTATTAATAATATCGTTTAAATTTTAGATAAAAAAATGTTTTAATTAAAAATAAAGAAAAGTATCCAAAATGGTACGAAAAGATTTTTTTTCTTTCAAAATTTAACATTTCATAAAAACTTTAAATTTTCATTTAAAGTTGCAAATTTGAACAAAGCCGTATATTTAAAGTTCTTGTTCGCAAACATAAATCAGTTTAAGCAAATAAACGAGGTTGTTTCGTATTGTATTAAAATACTTTGAAATATGTATTAAAATACTTTAAAATAATGTGAAATATGGCCATATTGTATGAACTTGATCCTAACCTACTCTTGCATTATGCGGTTTAAGAAAATAGTAAGTATACGCCACAGGGCATGTGGAAAACATTCAAATAATGTGAACTACAACTTTGGCCTAGATGTCATTACAAAAAGCACCCTAATAAAAATTAAATAAACACTTCTATAACTGAAGAAAATCTTCTTGTCGTTAATAAAAACAAAAAACAAAATCCTTTCAAATAAACATAAGAATCAAATATTCAAAAATATATATTCAATTCAAAAATACAAAAATGTAAAATAAATTCAATTTCAATATTACGGAAACAAAAATAAACAAACACACTACTAGACAAAACAAAACTAATACAAATACACCAAATATAAATAATATTGTTCATGTGGTTACTTAGCAACCAAAAGTCCTTTTCAGGGATTTTTCGGCCACCGAATACACAATCCTAAAACGATTGTGGCGCCACTCATCAAACGATTGTGGCTCCACCCCTCAAACATAGCGGACGTTTTTACCGGTGTCACTTCTATATATAATTATTCAATGATGTAAGTAACATGTACTGCCTATGACCACCAAAAAAAGTCGGAGAACTGAGAAAATAACTTTTTATAAAACTATAATGTATGCTACTTCTTCTAAGCAAAAAAACAAAACACTTTCTGCAATAACATTTTTTATATCTTTTTTTCAAAATTATGACCATATATAAAAAAAAATTTTTTTTTGCAAAAAAAAAACAAAAATGTGAATTTCAGTCCCTTTCTCGATACAAAAAAAATTAAAGGTATGATATTTGACTAACTTTTTGTAATAATCCAGTAACTAGGCATTATTATCTTTCAATTAAGCCATCGTAACCTAAAAAATTTTTTAATTTAATATTTTTTACGAATTTAAAAAAAATGTTACATGAGAGTAACGCTAACGAAAGGGTTAAAAGAAACATTTTTAGAAATTTCACAAGAACTGCATTTATTGGAAAATCGGAAGTATTTGGGAACAAGTGAAAAAATTCTGAGAGCACTTAAGTTGGTCCTTCAGGATAATTCGTATGGACCATCACTTTTGGGACACCCGGTATATAGAAAGTAGTTAGTTTAGAAAAAAGGTCTAACGATTTTCAATTTTTTTCTATAAATTGTTTTTGGATTGGATACTTCGTTTTGGAGAAAAAATCAATAAAAATGATGTATAAGTAGGTATTTGTATAGTAAACAAAATATTTTTTTTTTTTTTTTTTTTTTGAAAAATCATACTAAAATTATTCCTAATTTTTTTCATAAATTTTCAAATTTATGTGTAGGCCAACAGCTACTTTTAAGCCTTAACTACAATGACCTAACTAGTGAAAAAGTGGGAAATTTACAAAAGTAAAAATTTTTTATTTCTTTCTAGCGCTATTTCTTTTTGATAAAAACCACATAAATTGTTTTTTAAACCAAAAAATAAGCTTTCTGCTCTGCATAATTATGTTTAATTTTGTGGCCGAAAAAACTGTCGTAAAATTAATTTGAAAATTTTCACTTTTTGACTTTTTGCAAAAAGTGGCCGTTGTAGTTATACCTTTATCATAAATATAAGTAAGTAAGTAAGTAAGTCAGACTCAGACTCCCCGAAAAACAATGCCTCTAAGAAAATTTACAAATCTATTTTTTTGGATTTTCGAAAAAAATTCAAAATTAACCCCTTGCCGAAAAAATGCATTTTAAAAAATTTCCTCCAAATTTATCGAGTGAGACATCGAAAGAAAGGTGCCTCTAAGCTCTATTCATTAATGAAACCCAAAAGTTTGTTCTTCCATTCGGAAGCAGACATGTTCGGATCAAAGTCTCAAAACAAGTTTTGGTTTTAAGATATGAGTTCATAGTGAATAAGCCTATGCATTTGGGTACAAAAATTACAAATCTATTTTTTTTTTTGATTTTCGAAAAAAATTCAAGGTTAACCCTTGCCGAAAAAAATGTATTTCAAAAAATTTCTTCCAAATCTATCGAGTGACACGTCGAAAGAGAGGTGTCTCTAAGCTCTATTCATTAATGAAAGCCAAAAGTTTTTTCGAGGTCTTGTTGCTGAGTTATTTGCAATCGAAATATTTTTTGTTCTTCCATTCGAAAGCAGACATGTTCGGATCAAAGTCTCAAAACAAGCTTTGGTTTTAAGATATGAGTTTATAGTGAATAAGCCTATGCATTTGGGTACAAAAATTACAAATCTTTTTGGATTTTCGAAAAAAAATTCAAGGTTAACCCTTGCCGAAAAAAATGTATTTCAAAAAATTTCTTCCAAATCTATCGAGTGACACGTCGAAAGAAAGGTGTCTCTAAGCTCTATTCATTAATGAAACCCAAAAGTTTCTTTGAGGTCCGGTTGCTGAGCTATTTGCAATCGAAATATTTTTGTTCTTCCATTCCGAAGCAGATATGTTCAAAACAAGTTTTGGTTTTAAGATATGAGTTCATAGTAAATAAGCCTATGCATTTGGGTACAAAAATTACAAATCTATTTTTTTGGATTTTCGCAAAAAATTCAAGGTTAACCCCTTGCCGAATAAAATGCATTTTAAAAAATTTTCTCCAAATCCATTGAGTGAGACATCGAAAGAAAGGTGTCTCTAAGCTCTATTCATGAATGAAACCCAAAAGTTTTTTTGAGGTCCGGTTGCTGAGCTATTTGCAATCGAAATATTTTTGTTCTTCCATTCAGAAGCAGATATGTTCAAAACAAGTTTTGGTTTTAAGATATGAGTTCATAGTGAATAAGCCTATGCATTTGGGTACAAAAATTACAAATCTATTTTTTTGGATTTTCGCAAAAAATTCAAGGTTAACCCCTTGCCGAATAAAATGCATTTTAAAAAATTTCCTCCAAATCCATCGAGTGAGACATCCAAAGAAAGGTGTCTCTAAGCTCTATTCATTAATGAAATCCAAAAGTTTTTTTCGAGGTCTTGTTGCTGAGTTATTTGCAATCGAAATACTTTTTGTTCTTCCATTCGAAAGCAGACATGTTCGGATCAAAGTCTCAAAACAAGTTTTGGTTTTAAGATATGAATTCATAGTGAATAAGCCTATGCATTTGGGTACAAAAATTACAAATCTATTTTTTTGGATTTTCGAAAAAAATTCAAGGTTAACCCTTGCCGAAAAAAATGTATTTAAAAAAATTTCTTCCAAATCTATAGAGTGACACGTCGAAAGAAAGGTGTCTCTAAGCTCTATTCATTAATGAAACCCAAAAGTTTCTTTGAGGTCCGGTTGCTGAGCTATTTGCAATCGAAATATTTTTGTTCTTCCATTCCGACACGGATATGTTCAAAACAAGTTTTGGTTTTAAGATATGAGTTCATAGTGAATAAGCCTATGCATTTGGGTACAAAAATTACAAATCTATTTTTTTTTTTTGATTTTCGAAAAAAATTCAAGGTTAACCCTTGCCGAAAAAAATGTATTTCAAAAAATTTCTTCCAAATCTATCGAGTGACACGTCGAAAGAGAGGTGTCTCTTAGCTCTATTCATTAATGAAACCCAAAAGTTTTTTTGAGGTCCTGTTGCTGAGCTATTTGCAATCGAAATATTTTTGTTCTTCCATTCCGAAGCAGATATGTTCAAAACAAGTTTTGGTTTTAAGATATGAGTTCATAGTAAATAAGCCTATGCATTTGGGTACAAAAATTACAAATCTATTTTTTTGGATTTTCGCAAAAAATTCAAGGTTAACCCCTTGCCGAATAAAATGCATTTTAAAAAATTTCCTCCAAATCCATTGAGTGAGACATCGAAAGAAAGGTGTCTCTAAGCTCTATTCATGAATGAAACCCAAAAGTTTTTTTGAGGTCCTGTTGCTGAGCTATTTGCAATCGAAATATTTTTGTTCTTCCATTCAGAAGCAGATATGTTCAAAACAAGTTTTGGTTTTAAGATATGAGTTCATAGTGAATAAGCCTATGCATTTGGGTACAAAAATTACAAATCTATTTTTTTGGATTTTCGCAAAAAATTCAAGGTTAACCCCTTGCCGAATAAAATGCATTTTAAAAAATTTCCTCCAAATCCATCGAGTGAGACATCCAAAGAAAGGTGTCTCTAAGCTCTATTCATTAATGAAATCCAAAAGTTTTTTTCGAGGTCTTGTTGCTGAGTTATTTGCAATCGAAATACTTTTTGTTCTTCCATTCGAAAGCAGACATGTTCGGATCAAAGTCTCAAAACAAGTTTTGGTTTTAAGATATGAATTCATAGTGAATAAGCCTATGCATTTGGGTACAAAAATTACAAATCTATTTTTTTGGATTTTCGAAAAAAATTCAAGGTTAACCCTTGCCGAAAAAAATGTATTTAAAAAAATTTCTTCCAAATCTATAGAGTGACACGTCGAAAGAAAGGTGTCTCTAAGCTCTATTCATTAATGAAACCCAAAAGTTTCTTTGAGGTCCGGTTGCTGAGCTATTTGCAATCGAAATATTTTTGTTCTTCCATTCCGAAGCAGATATGTTCAAAACAAGTTTTGGTTTTAAGATATGAGTTCATAGTAAATAAGCCTATGCATTTGGGTACAAAAATTACAAATCTATTTTTTTGGATTTTCGCAAAAAATTCAAGGTTAACCCCTTGCCGAATAAAATGCATTTTAAAAAATTTCCTCCAAATCCATCGAGTGAGACATCCAAAGGAAGGTGTCTCTAAGCTCTATTCATTAATGAAATCCAAAAGTTTTTTTCGAGGTCTTGTTGCTGAGTTATTTGCAATCGAAATACTTTTTGTTCTTCCATTCGAAAGCAGACATGTTCGGATCAAAGTCTCAAAACAAGTTTTGGTTTTAAGATATGAGTTCATAGTGAATAAGCCTATGCATTTGGGTACAAAAATTACAAATCTATTTTTTTTTTTTTTTATTTTCGAAAAAAATACGAACCCAGGGCCCCTACACTGTAACTTTTTGCTACTTTCGCATCTGTTCGAAAGTTAATTTCAACTGTACTTCCTAGTCAAACTGCGTATCTTAAATGAATAATACCAATCTAAATCTTGCAAATAAATTCCAACAAAAGATTTGACATGACTGGAGCTGTATAATTTTCATTTTTTACAGAATTAAAGAGATGCATTTTTTGCGAATTTGAAACATTTTTTGTAGAATCAAATTATACATAGTTGGGCCCTAGTCTTCTGGCGTCATAGTCCCTTTTACTATGCCACGGGGGATAATTCCAAAAAGATGGGTTATGAAAACATTTTAAGTTTCTTTGTATTTTATTTTTATTTGGTTCGTAATTTACAAGTACTTTCCAAACCACTTATGATCTACAGGTGACATCCATCTGTGACAACCATTGAGGTTGTTCTGGAACACGTACTTCATTGTATAAGGGTTCTTGTTTTCTCGTTCCAATCTCTCTTCTTCTGCTTTCATTTCATCCATCATTTCTTGAGAGACAACCATAGCCTTGAAAGGCAACTGTCTGCAAACTAACTGAAGGAATGGTTTAACTTCAGCAAATTCGCATGTTCCTCCAATTTCAACAATAACTCGGCCACTCTTAATTGGAGTCACATAATGATCAATTGCACCTTTGCCTCCACCCATTCTTTGACCTTGTCCTTTTTTGGTTACAGGCTGCCATGGAGCGGGTACTCTCCAAATTGCAAACATTCGGGTAATGTCCATCTTTCTACCAATTGTTAGACGTAACATTTCATAATGACCATGTCGCAGACGACCACCACCAGTTGCCACAATACCATATTGCTTGTGGATGAGGGTATTGTGAACTTTTTCAGGTCCTCTCATAAGTTTTAGTCGCTTTTGCATTTTGGGTGGTCGCAGGTTAGGAGGATATTGTGGTACTTTTAACATGATATTCAATTTTGGACGATCATATTTTTCGATATCTAAAGAAATTTTAGAACAAAAACAATTATTGTTATAGTTATAATTCAGAGAAGTTAACATACTTTCGTATTTTATGGGAGGAGGAAAGTATTTCAATCCGGCCAATTGAACGTTTTGTTGTGCGGGAACTTCTGTAGGATTTATGAAGATATTTGTTAAGTTTTTATGATGAACGTAATGTAAATTAAATTTTACCTAAAAGTTGTCGAACAATTTGAGTTGCCCTTCTCAGCATTTTGTACTTTTTTCCTTAATATTTATTTTTTCAAAAAAATGCGAGAGAAGTGAAAATTACCTAACCAAATTTAAAAATTTTTATCATTTGTCATTTTGACATTTGTCATGTTTTTGTTTTTGAAGTTTATTAGTAGAAAGTAGACTTGTTCATTTTCTTGAAGAACCCAAAAAAAACAATCACCGTTTTTTTATTTATAAGACCCTGTTTGGACTGGAAAAATTGATCGCCTCACATTTAGTTTGATGGCTATCTGTAATGAAAATGTTGAAAAATAGAAACATCGAGTAAAACATGTACGTAAAAGTAGTATTTTCCCTTCCGCTGAAATGATAAAAGCCAAAATGGTGAATTAAGACCAGTTATTCATGTTTCTTATAGTCTGTTTTCACTTAGAGCTCAAAAATGAGGTAAATGCCATATCACATGGGAACAAAATTAAATTAGAAATTAGAAACTGACCTAATTTGCGAAAATATCTCATTTGAGCTGTAGTGAAAACAGGCTATTATCCACCAATTTCGCGGGACTAGCAAAACATATAAGAACATTAAACCAGAGCTAAATGACAGCTGTACATCCGTTTCCGAAAGATAAAAGCAGTTAAACCATGGTTTAGGGACCAGTTGTACAAACGTGGTTCAGCCTCGGATCAGGAATTTAACCCACCGATTTTGGCGGATTAGCTGCGGGTCAACTTCGGTTCAAGCATGGATGTGGCTATTTTTACATATGTGGACCTTGCACCACTGCTAAACTGGAACCTTTCCACCGATTTCAGAAGATAAAAGTTGCTGAACCACGGATTAAATATTTGTACAACTGGCCCTAAGGGTCAGCTGCGGGTCAACTTCGGTTCAAGCATGAATGTGGCTATGTTTACATATATTAACCTTGAATAAGTGCTAAAACTCAGCTTTTCCTGCGACTTCAGAAGATAAAAGTTGCTGATCCAGGGATTAAATATTTGTACAACTGGCCCTGAGAGATTTCATAACAACACTCAAAAACATTTGGAGCACTTTGGTTTTGAAAACAAAAAAATGTTAATACAAAATAAAATAATTTTAATAAAAAATGTCAACACTCTAGTATTTGTGAGTTGTGATCTGCTCTGAAGGAGATCACAATTTTAACAATTTTTATGAGGCTCACAAGTTGCGAGGGTACGTCAGAATACGAAAAACCTCACAAAACAAAACTCACCTCACCTTATGAGGTTCTTGTGACTGTGAGGTTTTCGTTAGAATACGAAAAAGTCACAAAATCGAGTTCAACTCGAGTTATGAGGTTATTGTGACTTGTGATACATCAGTGAGGTTGCCCAGAATAGGGCTGTTATTTTCATGAGAATAACAGCCCTATCAAACCTCACAAGTTACGAGAACTTCACAAGTTGAGCTGAATTCGAATTTGTGATCTGCTCTGAAGGAGGTCACAACTCACAAGTTGGATATTCGCTAGTAAGAAGTTTGTGAGAAATAAATCCTCACAAAATGACTTGTGAGGTTTGCCAGAATAGAGGGCTGTAAATTAGGTTCAGAACATGGGTGATTCACGTCATTGTTACCCAAATTATAGTCTATTTTCAAAAGAGCCCAAATGAGATAATTTCTCTAAAGGCTTGGCCACACCGGAGGGTATGCGGTATAGCGGTAACTATATTTGTACTAAAAAAATTCCACACCTGAACGTTTATGTGTCAGTTTGGAATTTTTTCATACAAGTACCCTCACCGCTACCCTTAAAGGCTTGGCCACACCGGAGGGTACGCGGTAGAGGTACAGGTAACGGTACGGGTATTTGTATGGAAAAAATTCCAAACTGACACATCAACGTTCGGGTGTGGAATTTTTTTAATACAAATATCGTTGCCGCTCCCGTACCGCTACCCGTACCGCTACCCGTACCGCTACCCGTACCGCTACCACGTACCCTCCGGTGTGGCCAAGCCTTAAGGCTTGGCCACACCGGAGGGTATGCGGTAGCGGTACGGGTAGAGGTAACGATATTTGTATGAAAAAAACTCCAAACTGACATATCAACGTTCAGATGTGGAATTTTTTTCATACAAATATCGTTACCGCTACCCGTACCTCTACCGCATACCCTCCGGTGTGGCCAAGCCTTTAAAGCCTTAAGGCTTGGCCACACCGGAGGGTATGCGGTATAGCGGTAACGATATTTGTACTAAAAAAATTCCACACCTGAACGTTGATGTGTCAGTTTGGAATTTTTTTCATACAAGTACCCTCACCGCTACCCGTACCGCTACCGTATACCCTCCAGTGTGGCCAAGCCTTTAAAGGCTTGGCCACATCGGAGGGTACATGCGGGAGCGGTACGGGTAATTGTATGAAATAAATTTCAAACTGACATATCAACGTTCAGATGTGGAATTTTTTTCATACAATTACCCGTACCGCTACCGCATGTACCCTTCGGTGTGGCCAAGCCTTAACTAGGTACATTAGGTGTGTTTTTTTGTTTATCTATATAGATTTTGTGCAAAAAAACGACATCGGGATTTTTGAAATCCATACAAACATTTGGCACCACTGTACATATACTTTGGCAGCTGTCTGTCAAAAATGTTGCTTTTGTTTTTTTTTTTTTTTTAACTCCGAAGTGGGAAGGCCATTACATCCATGTTGGATGCAAACAAAAATTTTCATATGGCCATGGCATCCATGTTGGATTCAAAAAAATTGTTTTTTCACAAAAAACCAAAAATTATCTGTATATTCTTAGCTACATTTAAAGACCATGACCATTAATATTAGTTGCGTCGTTCTTGTGTTATGAGCGTTTGAAGGTAGCCATATTGATTTTTTTTCGATTTTTTAAAAATCAAATGTGAAAACGTTTTTATTTTTATTTCTAATTTTTCGAAAAAACTTTCGTAATTTTATATATATATCTGTTCAACAATCTTATCAGGATCCATTTAAGACTTTTATCTGAAAAGTGCATTGTGTATATCTCGAGATATTAACATTTCAATGCAACCATGTCAAACAAATTTTTGATTATTTTTTTCTATGAGAGTTTTTTTCAAACCTCGTTTTCTCCGCTTTTTTTTTTGTTTAATATTTTCAGATATTTCTGTATGAACACAACAATTAAACTACCTTGGCACTACTGTTTTTATCGAGAGAAAGTAAAATCTGGATAATTATCTGGATTTTTCAAAAATCTATACAGATAAAGTATTTGTTGTTTTTAACACGTAAATTGTTTTGATTTCAAAAATTTCGATGTCGTTTTTTTGCACAAAATCTATATAGATAAACAAAAAAACACACCTATTGGCTCAAAAAGTGAAAAAGTACATGAGTGAAAATTTTCAAACTAATTTTTGTACAGTTTTTCGGCCCTCAAAATTAAAACAAATGATGTAGAAAGCTTATTTTTTGGTCTAATAAAAAATTTGTATACTCTTTTTCACAAAACAATTGCGCTAGCCAGAAAAAAAAAATATTTTCACTTTTGTACTTTTTCAAAAAGTGGTGTATGTAGTTAAGCCTTAATTATCATTTAGAATATGTCAAATTGTAAAGAAAATTTTTTAAATATGAAATTCCTACATTTGGGATCTTGTAAAAAAAGGCTATAAACGAACGAGATAATTTCACAAATTAGGTCAGTTCGAATTACAAGTTATATAATTATCTCATTTCCAATGTCAAATCATATAGAAAAAAAGGTAATTTGAACTGATCTAATTTGCGAAATTATGTGATTTTGGCTGTAGAGAAAATATGCTATCAAGTAGGAATCATAGTCAGCTATTACATGAAGCCTCAAGAGGCGCGCCTCTTTTCAAACGTAATGAGTGCAAAAGAGAAAAAAGATGAAACAAAAAATTATCCGACCAGAGAGTCGTGGGTCGGAATTCTGAGACTCTTTTTTGACGTTTCTTTTTCCACTTTTCCTTTTTTCAACATTCTCTTTCATTTCTTTTTGCTTCTTGGTGCAATACAACAACAAATTTTAAATCAAAAGAGAAATGTCAAATTTGAGTCCTGGACTCAAGAGGCATCGTGTAATAGTACGCGCCTCACAGAATGATTATCAAAAGAAAATTAGAAAAAAGAGTCAAGCCTCTTGAGGCTTCATGTAATAGCTGACATAGCATTTTTAAATGAGAATTTATAATTTGAAATAATTTGCAAACTAATTTTTTTTCCCTAGTCTAAGCAGGGTATAATGAGTAATTACATTTCACTCAAATTTGAAACATCCCTGTGCAAATTGACATTTCGATTTGCTGAAAAGCTGAATAATCTGATCTGTCACTCAACCTTCAACCACGTGTGAGCAAGCGTACCAAAGTTTTCTTTTGGTATTTGGTTTTTTGTCGGTCAAATTAAAGTTTTTTTTTTTTAATAAAATCTATTTATTAATAAAAAAATGATTTCAAAAATTACAAAAACTAAAAAACAAGACAATGAAAATGTCGATGAAACCGAGGAAAAAGAAAAACTACCAAATGAAGTGTTAGTTATAGCTCAAGAAGTGAAAATAATTAATGCTCTTGCTAGCAATGATTTGTCTCAAAGAACGAAACAATTGAAGAAGCTTCGTCGTTGGCTAACAATTAGATCCAATAGTTCCTTTTGTATGTTTATTTCATAATTTTACTAACGAAAAATCAATAAAAAATATGTGTTTTTTTTTTGGTTACTTTAGCATTCCATGAAGAGGACTTTCTGCGCATATGGAAGGGCCTCTACTATATGATGTGGATGTCGGACAAGCCAATGGTTCAAGAAGATTTGGCCGAAGATTTTGGAAAACTTTTAGAATGTTTTAGCGAGGTGAAAACGGGAGTTCAATTTTTTGGTGCTTTTCTGAAGACCATGTGTCGAGAATGGTTTGGTGTGGATCAGTGGAGAATGGATAAGTTCTTGATGGTTTGTTCATTCATATAAAAAAATACATACTTTAGTATATAATATATTTTTTTCTATTTAGTTGATTCGTCGAATGCTGCGTTATATGTTCCGTACTCTTAAAAAAGACAATTGGTCAGCAGCTGGAATTAAAGAATTTAATAGTCATATTCTTGAAACAATTTTGGCGGAAAATGCTTCTGGTGGCATTGCAATGCATTTCTTGGATATATTTTTCGATGAATTGGCTAAAGTATCGGATGGCGATCTAAATGCCAAGAGTGTTGGCCAATTTATTAAGCCATTTGTTAAATTTATGGCCCAACAAAATGATTTTAAAATACTTGGACATTGTCGGAATAAAGTTTTTAATCATTTGCTATACCAGAGTGAACTTGGACGTGAATTTACAGATAAATACAATGCTTGGAAGGAGGTGAGTAAATAAATGAATTGAGAAAGTAATAGGTATTTAGGTTGATACATTTTATTTGTTTTATTTATTTATTTTTTTTATTTATTTCAATCTACGATATTTAAATCTACAGATTTGTATTCCTGCCAATAAACATCTGGCGTTATAATCAAAATTTACATAAGCATTTGTTCCGAAATTTCTTAAAGCAAATCTCAAAAAATTCTTTTGAATATTTTCAATTCTTATTATAAGTTTTTTCATATCGGGACACCAAATGACTGAACGATACTCCAATAATGGTCGTACAAGAAAACAATAAATGGCTTTTAATGTGTACGGATCCTTAAAATCAGTAGAATTCCGTTTAAGGAAACCTAACATTGAATTGGCTTTTGAAACAATGTAAGAAACGTGTGAATTAAAATTGAGCTTATCATAAAAAACTATGCCTAGGTCTTTAACCTGTTGTACTCTTAACAATTTGTAACTTTTAAGAAAATAGTCAAAAATTATAGGGTTTAATAAGTGATTGCAAAATATTACTGAACACTTAGATAGATTAAGGTCAAGGTCATTGACGTGATTGACCCTACTAAAAGCTTTGACAAGATCAGTATAAACCACGTCCATTTGAGATCGTTTTTCCACTGCGTTAAAGCAATGATGTGAAAAACAAGCCAAATTTGTGGTTGTTGATCGACCACTTATGAAACCATGTTGGAAATTAGAAATACGGCATTTAATAATCTCATATAACTTATTCTTTACTATGATATATTTTGTTGTTTGTTAATTGAAAGTAGAGTTGGGTTTGAACCTTTTTTCTTGTACATTTTTTTCAATTTCAATTTTTGGCTTATATTCTCTAATAAGTTAAATAATTGCGGTCAAAACCCTTTCTTACTTATTTAAAAAATATAAATGTTAAGAATATCTTAATTTTAATTGATCTGAACAATTTCCGGGTTCAACGCAGACCACCTGAACTTAAGTTCTCAATTTTTAGACGGTTTGAGTTTAAACCCACGACAATACCAGTTTTTTTTTTTTTTACTCAATGAGGGAGTACAAAAATCCTTAATAATTGTTTAAGTTGTTTCTTTCAACACAAACACCATTATACAAGTTATTTTGATTTCGCTTAAGAAATGCTGAGATCTTCATCCCTTCATGCATATCTTATAACTGGTCCCATGGCAGCATTTTTGATCAGATGAATCAGATGAAGAACTAATTCCACTGCTCTTGTAGGGCAAATTCTCGTTGAACCAAGCAAGCCTTTTTGTCCTTTTAGTATGGTTGCTAGTTTAGGGTAGCAAAAGCCCTTAATACATTTTCATGTGTTCGGTTTGCTTCGCAATATTTGTTAGCTTGTTTCTATTTCATTAGATTTACCATGGATTTCAATACTCCTACTTCTTAGAGTGTTTGTTCCGCAGATATACATTAATTAACTTTTAATCCTTTTTGAATGATTTTATAAAACCTTTCTTTGAACTTTCCATAGACGATATCATCGGAAAAAAACAAGACATCGAGTATCCAGTGATGTTAGATGTTCTAATAATTCTCCACAGAAAGGGTGGAAAGTGGTCCTGCGCATATCCACTTGTGATGATTTTCTGTCATTGCCGGTATTACAGATTCATGAGTGGTGTTGTCGCAAGCGCCCTTCTTTTCTATCTATCTATAACATTTTGTAAGATTTTGATGGTTCATTTGTTAAAGGCGGTATTTACAAACATGTTTATAAGAACTTCTAAAGTTATCAATTATCTTTTTAAAGTTTTTAGTAAGTACCAAAGGTAGTTAAAAAGTAGTAAAGTACATTACAAGTAGTATAGAATAAATTCAAGTCTTAAACTAACACAATTAATATTTATTAATGATCTTTCTAGAGTTTCTTTGGTTTTTTTTTCCAACGGCAAGCTCTCAGGATCACTTTTTTTTCCATGCTCATTCGGCAAAAGCCAACGTATTAATTTGTTTATAGCTAGTCCCTGTTTCGCTGTTATGGGCGACTTTAAAATCGATGTTGATCGATTTGCTATTCTTGAATTTTCTTAAAAAAATTGTCTGAGTGTGAAGATTTCGTCCGTTGACTGTTGGTTCTAGTTGATTTAACAAAACAGCAGAGAAAATTGTATATATGGTGTGAAAAACATATATCTTTATAGATTTCGAGTGTAGCATGTTATGCTAAGTTACAATAAATATTTTCCAAACATATTGTAGAAATGAACACATCAGTGGCGTCTCGTCAAGGTGTGCATTGTGCACTCTGTTCTAACGAAAAGAATCCCTCATCGAATAATGTCTAATATTAATGACACACATGAATATGGACAGTTAAACAGCCCATAAAACATGCATCACACAGCCTACATTCATATTCTTCCTTCTTAATTGTTCTTTCACAATTCCTTCATCGATCTCTGAAAAGCAAAAAAAAAAATAATGCCCACGAAATCTCGCTGTGCTCATTTTCTGTTGATGTCAAATAAATTTATCAAACTCAACTCCAACCGATCTAGTTATATGCCTAGCCTACCAGATTTTTGTATTATTCATCCCCATGGTCTTGGATGAATTTTTAGTATGAATTTGTAGGGTGAATTTGTACTTTTGTAGTAAACTCGTGAGACGGTTTTCTGTTTTGTTTTCTTTTGTATCTGTTTTGTTTCGTTTCAGTAAAGCTTCCTAGACTTAAAATACAATTTATGTATAAGATCGAACCTCGTGCGAAAAAAGAAATTCACGAGAGTCTGGAATGAAGTTTTGTTTTTCAATTGTAGGTACAATAAGGGTATTTGTTGTTGTTGTTTTTTTTTTTTTTTTAATTTGTATCGAGAAGAGAAAACTATGAATGGCAAGTGACTATTTAATAAATAAACTGATTAATTGATATTTTTACATATTGACTTCTTCCCGTAAGAATGTATTAAGCGAAATTTCTAAAATTGTTCAGGAAACGAAAAAGAAAAAAACAACATTATTCTTGCTAGGAAACTATTGAGTTGCACAATTTTATTTTCTCTCTAGTTTCATTTGTACACATGGTAGGGTAACCAACAGGGGACCAAAACATGGCGCTTAACTTATAGTATATTGGAAATATACATCAAAAAGTCATTTTCGAAAAAAAATATCGCTTAATACATTCGTACGGGAAAGTATCGATATGTAGGTATATCATTTTCAAGAATTGCACACCTATCTAAATATCTCACGCGACGCCGCCGCTGGAACACATGTATGTATGGTCTTGACCATATCAGCTCCAGTTGATTAAAACAGTTGCCCCAGTTTCAATTTCCTCAGCCCCGTCTGCGTGTCTCTTGCCATATTTCCGTTTTCTTCGCGGAAGTATTTGATATGATAACATTTTGCCTCGCTGCCTGAGTTTGTTGTCGTTTTCTTATAATAAGGCATGAATAATCAGGTTGACTTAAAATCTCTATACATTCTCCAAACTTTTCCAATTAATACAAATTTCACTAATAGGATCTAAGTTTAGAAAATAAGCAAACTTCCAAAAAAAAAAAGAACTTTTTTTCAACCCAATCGTGTTGTTCTCCTGTTTTAATCTTCATAAATCACCTCTTTTAAATTTTCAGATGGGTTTTCCAACTGAATCCATTGATGATCTTGAAAAAGCAGATGCCCCTTCAGACACAGAAGAAGGTCAGTTTAAAAAGATACATTTTACCTAGGCAATAGTAAAACGTTTTTCTTTCAGAAAATAATGAACCTCAAGGGCCAAAAGTTCTAGATCCTAGAGCAGGTAATGTTGATGTTTTTATTCCATTGTTGCCTTTGGATGGCAAATATGTTATCAAAGAGATTGAATCTCTTTTGTATAAAGAAGAAACATCAACTAAAAGTCGTAAGATGCTCAAGGATATTTTAGAAAAGTTAGTAATTCAAATGAAAGCTTCTTTTTTTAAACACAACATAACACTATGTATTCTTTCTTTTGTAGATATCAAACATACCAATCTGGTAAATTTCCATTGGGAGTACACACAATGCCCAGACCACATCTTAAATCTGACGTGCCATTGATAAAGAGCAAGGTAGATGCTTTGGATGATTTAGAAAATGATATATTCTCCACAACAAGAAAACTCAAGCAACTAAGTAAGAAGAGACGTAAGAAGCTTTTGGCTTCATTGAACTATAGCGATGCTGATGAGGATACATTTGAAAAAATGATTGAAAATTCAATACCGAAAAGTTTGCAAAACTCTGAAAAGGGAAAAAAGCGAAAATCTCTTCCTTCTATGTCATGGGTTGAAGAGGAGGTAGAAAACGAAGTATCACCAAGTAAAATTCAAAAGACAGATGATGAAGTTGAAGCAGCAGCAACAAATCAACAACCAAACTCAAAAAAGCAAAAGAAAAAGATTCAAAAAGATAATAAACGCAAGCAACTAAGTGACAAATCAAATGTCACAGCATCTAACGACGCTCCCGCTGTCGAAAAGAAAAATAAGAAAGCTTCGGAAGAAAAGAAAGCATCCGAAGAAAATAAAATGTCCGAATGGGATGAACCCTTGACAGAGGGTGAAATAGAATATTTCATTCCATCCAAGAAAATTCAACTAAAAGAAGCCAATGAAAAATTAGCCGACATTGTTCCAAATCCATTTGCACATTTAAATCAAACAGCGACACCTAAAACACCAAAAAATATGCTCTTGGGAAAGAAACAGAAAAAACAGGCTCAAAGTGCAAAGTTGGCGAAGGAAACACCAGCGTCTCCATACACTCCTGCCAAACGTGTGAAAATAATGCTACAAAGGAATACAATGCAAAATCCAAGTGAATATATTAAACAGATCAAAAGCTCCCCTAATGTACCCTTTGATGCAACTAAGAAACCATCAAAAGGTCTGCTGAAACCCAACTCGATGCCAAGTCCGATTAATCCGTTTTATAAAAAGAAAATTGGTCTTAAACTACTAAATGATACACTCTGATATAAATTAAATCATTGTTTATCTTATTTTAATTTTTTTACACCTAAAGATTGATATGCTATTGTATAAATACTGATTTCGAGTCATTCAAAATCAATTTTACATCAAGATATTATTTGGTCATAATTAATGAACACTGAGAATTTTTCTTGGTGAAAAAGTTTTATATCGAGCGATGAGGATATCAATTTGGGTCAGCAAGTCTGTACGGCAACCAATGTCAAAAAATGCAAGTTCCACTGTTTTACCCTTAAATACGCTGCCCTGATATATCACTTTTACATTTTAAAATGTATGTATCTTTCTTTTAAAATATTTTTGAGCAACATTTATATTTTAATGTTTATACATATTTAACAAAAAAACATAATTATGTACTTAGAAGTTAAGTAGTAGAAAATAAAAAAAAAAATAAAAACAAAAATTGTTAGAATTACACGCCATTTATTTGTTGAACAATTGGTATTGTAATGCAAGGACTATTCTTATAGTGACCAGTTTCTGCTTCGAAGAGAATTTGTTGAATTTTCAGTTTTGCTAGTGATCGGGAATACGAATCCGGAATGGCACGGAGCTGACCAGCTACACTGCGACAGAATAAATCAAATTCATCTTCTTTTAATGCTGGTGACGGTGATACATCGAACGTGTTTGTTGTTACTTCATGCTTATTATTATTTATTCGAGGATTATCTGTGCTTGGTTGGGTTGGAGGTGGTGGTGTAGGTAAAGGCTCATCATAACTTTGTTCGATATATATTGGTGTTTGTTGTTCTTTTATTTGATATTTTTCTGTTTCATCTTCATTTACAACTTGCATATAAGCTTTAAAGTCTTGTTCATTTTCGTTATTTTGAGATTGTTCGTCATCGTTTAGTTCATTTACGGCTTCCATTTCTTCACCGTCATAAGGTTCATCACCATATTCAACAGTGTAATCTTTGCAATCAGGTTGACTTTCAAGTTCCAATTTTGGACAAAACTAGAAGTAGAAAACACGTAATGGTTGCATATTTTTTAATTGTTAATGTGTGTTTGGAAGGACTTTTAACTGAAGTTATCATACCTTTTATAAGGTACATTTAATTTCTATTTCGACTCTTAAAATTTCTAAGAAATAATGAAGTTAAGAGAAAATCCCGTACAGAGTACTGGCAAAATTGCACTTACAAATGCTATCAAGAACTTACGGAGGTAAAAAAAAATACGGACGGATTTTAAAAAAATTGATCTTCAAAAAAAATATTGGTTTTATGTACAGTCGTTTTACGGACAATAATTTTACGCCATAACGTCATACAAAAAGAGGTTTTGTTCTTCTACTCGGTTAAAGTAAAGAGAGATAAATGTGTCACAAGCCAACACTAATTTCGTTAATCGATCATTATTAAAGACCTTTTATTTGAAATGTCAAGTTCAACGATGTCGATGTACTAAATTGCATTTAATAATTGCGTTTATCCTCAAACAAACTCCTGCACTGAAAAGTTAGAAAACCAATTACGATGCGAATCGAGATTCATAATTGGCCTGATTATTTCAGTGCTAATTAACGATTTTGAAGTTATGACCACTCGTTGACAGCTGCGAGTATCTTTTTACCTAACATGACTTCCAAGTTCCAACACTAGTTGTAAACGGAGCCCTGCTCTAGCATAGACATATAAGCCTTGTTTTTGTGATACTCATTATTTTACTGAGTAAACATTTTCTACTGTAAACAACAACAAACGATTCTTTTTATTTATTAGAAATAATAATCCTTTATTGTTGTAAAAAATGTACAATATAGAAGAAAAAAAAAAATTCTCCGTAACATGCTTAACAATTATTTGTTGTTGTTTCCCGTGCAAAATTTTACTGAGATAAGTAAACACTGACTTCCAAAAAATCACATCTATTGTGCGATATGCATCAAAATAAATGCTTTTACTAAAAAAAAAAAATCATAAAGTAGGAACAGTTCCTATACAATAGTTTATACTTGTTAATTTGTCAATACTACTTTGTTGCATATCATCCATTGTGTTCCACCAAATCCTTTGGCTCAAGCTTATTTATTTGAATAAATAAACTCAAAAGGTTTAACTCTGAGTGGATTTTATGAACAGATGACTTCATTTAAACTTTTATAATTCATAGACACCAACAATATTTTTCATTATTTAAAAAACTGGGTGAAACGGCTCCAAGACATTCCAATATGAATTGGTTTGGTTACTTATCACGCAAGAAATAGAACCACGGAACAAAGTTAATCGGCCTTATCACGAATTCCATTCGTATCGGAAATTTTCTACGGTTTCCGAATCGTAGTGACGATTTGTATGAAATTTTCCATTACGAACGGATTCCTTGATTGTTTTTTCGGGAATCGTATCAAATTTCCGATACGAATGGAATTCCTGATAAGGCCGAATAGGAAGTAGTAAAAAAGTCTATAAATCATTGTAATTAACACAAATTCAGTGATCACTTATTTCAAAACAACAGCATATAAACTAAAAACTACTGCAATATCTCTTAAAAAGAGAGAATTGTCTTGCCCTGATTCAAGCTTTAATGCCGCTAGAAGTTCAATTTCAAGGTCCTAACTAATACACGGTACCAATTTAAGAGTATTGCAGCTAAGTACTTGGTAACGATTTGAGTACTAACGATGGGTTATAAAAACTTGACAGAGTCCTAAAGCCAGAACTATAATTGTCGGATGCGTCGGATGAAACGGATGGGAACAGCGCTCGCAACCGCACTCGACGGATGAAAACTAATCGAAAAATCAAAGAAAACAACAACAATTGACATTAGCTTCCGACTGCATCCTCCAATTATAGTTCTGGCTTAACTAATAGTGTGTGCTAAATTGATAGGACCTATGATGAAGAAATGAGTTGATACTGTTTTGAGTACTATCTTTAGTACTAGGCCCGGTAAAACAAAATCTCTAGAAACTGGTTTTACGACATTAATTGCGGACCCTAACTCCGTATAAAATATTTAGACCAGTGCCAATAATTTTTTAAATTAAAAAAAATTATTAGCAGCATGTGGGTGGTTGGAAAATTTAGAATAAAGTTTTTTTTTTATAGAAACCAAAATATATTTTTCTTATGGTATTTTTGTACGCTAAGCTCGAATCCGAAGTAAAAAAAAACTCTACCACATCACGTTTTTGAGATATTACCATGCAAAACATCACAAAAATAGTGTTTTGGACGTTCAAAATTCAATATCTCAAGAACTTTTCACGTTAGAGCTATTCTAATTTCTAATACTAGATTCAAACTAAGAAGGTCAAAAGTCATTAGAAAAGTATAATTTAGTTTCTATGGAAAATTATTTCTCGCCAATATTACTGTCATTTACGGAAAAATCGATCTTAAAAATCGTTTTTTTGTTTTTTTCAATTTTTCTCAATATTTTCTGAAACAAAAGTATAGTTTTTCCACACAATCTTAAATATAAGGTTTTAATCTAATGTCGTTTTCGATTGATTTCACTCAAGGATTCACTCATTCTGAAATCGAATGGAACAGGTCAAATCGCTTCCACTCAATTCGTTTTTTTTTTTGTGTTTTTCTTTGAAATTCAAATGTCAAATATTTATATTAATTTATTTTTCTTTCAAATGAAATGTTTTAAATTTTTAAAAATTGGTAATGTTCAAGAAATTAATGAAGAAGTTGGTTTCCAAAATATTTTAAGTGAGTTCGAAAATTAATTAAAAAATTTACTTCGGAAAACAATAATTTATTTCAAAAAATAAAAAAAAAAATATTGATTGAGTGATTAATTTGACTTTTAAATATTCATGTATTAGTGCTTCTCGATTGAATTCCGATTTTAAATCGAGAAGAGAATTTCTCTTCTAAGAAGCGTTCTGCCTGTCATATTCGTGCGAATAAAACGCTTTCAGGAGGCTTTTGAATGATTCCGGACGCTTCCGGAGAGCCAATCGAAAACGACATAAATAAATGCACTCCAAACTTTTCAAAAATCGAAAATGTTTTCGGTAACTTTTTTGTTTGAAAAATAAGCTATTTTTTCAAATTAAATTCGTCAAAAAATTTAATTTTTGCTCAAAAAAATACATAGAAAAAATACATTTAAATACATAGAAAATATAACAAAGTAATGTTTCACCAAGTTTTGTTAAAATCCAACTATTTTGGTAAAAGATATTGATATATAAAAGTAAAAAATCGTATTTTTGCATTTTTTTTTAATATTTTGAGGTTATATAAAAAAATGGTTTGAGTAAAAGTTGTAGACGCTTTTACGATCTACAACTTTTGCTTTTAACTTTTTTCGATAGGAGGTCTACTTTTGACAGAAATCGTAAAAAACCACGATTCTTGACACCCACCCCCTTTCCACCAATTTGTTTGTGGGCAATTTATTTTTCCCCTTTCATACACCATTTATCCTAAATTTTCCCACCACCTTTATGCTGCTAATAATTTTTTCAACTTTTGCCCTCTGAAAACCGGATTGGCACTGGTCTAATTTAGAAAACTCACTTCGCAATTGATACTGCTTAATCATTTGATAGTAGAACCAAGGCTAGTATGTAGAGAGCTTTGAAACTTCTTGTTCTCTTTTTAGAATAGACTTTAGCATACTTAACTTGAAAGGAAACAACTTAAAAAATAAAATAATTATTATTTAAGAACGTACTTACTTCTTTCCTGCGTCTGGAAACGCATACATTTTTCAAAAATGAATTAGCTCTGTTGAACCAAAACAATTTGGGTTTATATGCCTTCCCCAATCTTTTGTGAGCATTTAAAATTCTTAATTCTTTTGTATATGTCGTCCTTATGCCTTTGACTTTCAATTTGATATCATGAACCGTTAATGATGGTACATTGAGCTCTTTAATTATTGCCATGTACGCCTGGTCACGATCTAATTTATTTTTATAGCTATCCAAGGTAGTATCCCAAAGGCATGTTTGCCTTTCGTAAGCCTCCAGAAATGCAAGCACTCTAATCGATCGTCCATCGGTGTATTTTAGCATAATCAAGAGATTCGGTTTGTGTATTTTCAAAAGTGAATAGACGGTTTTTATTTATAATTATTTTTAATTTTTATTGAATAATAAAACAAAGAATGATTGAATAGACATGCAAAATTGCTTGACAGTTGATTCAAATTGAATGGCAAAGGGGACACTTTTGCCGTAGAAGATAAAAGAAAGAAGGTTGACTTGTTGTTTAAATGCAAGTATGTATTCACAGTGGATTTTGCGAAAAAATATAAAGTTCACAGTAGGCAATATACTTGTTTCAGTGGTACGGGTAATTGCATGAGCGAAATTCCAAATTGGAACGTCAACATTCAAATGTGGAATTTTTTTTTCATACAAGTACTTATAGGTACCGCAATTGAATACCCTTCCACTGTGATCCTTTCTTAGGGCCAGTTGTACAAACGTTGTTCAACTTTGGTTCAGGAATTTGACTTGCCGATTTCGACGGATTATCTCCCAAGTAACAATTTTACTTGCATAAGGTCCATTTTCTTCGATTCGGCAAGCTATAGTTTGTATACGTTTAGTTTAAGGCTTATTTACGCAAATCATCCATTTTGGAAAAAAAGGAGGTCTCCCTAAGGCTATCTGGAAGTGTTTAGAAGAAGCCTTGTAAATGTAAGTTAAAGAAGACCTTTATAAGACCTGTTTGAACCGTTCTAAAGAAGTCTTCTATTTTTAAGTGACAGATGGCTTTCATAAGACCTGTTTCAAGAGGTTCTTGTAAGTATGCAATGTTTTCATCTCTCAAGTATGCAATGTTTTTCACCAATAAGTATGCAAAGCTTTTATCCTGCAGATATGCAATGTTTGTAACGCTTTAGAAAAAACATTGCATTTTTATGTGAGGTTTCAATTAGCTCCATTTTTTTCCACTCATCTTTAATATTAGAGCATGGGTCTACTGGTAAGGTGCTGGCTTGGTATGCAAAGGTACGTGGGATCGATTCCTGGCCGGGCCATTAGTGAAATTAAAAAAATGTGTTCTTTTTCAATTAAAATAAAATTCTTCTCATTTCAGAACAACAGAAAAGCATTGAAATGACCAAAAGAGAAGAAAAAACAAAATAGAAAAAATTAAAAGAAAAAAATAAAATTCAATTAAATTTTTTTTGTATTCATAAATTCAACATCTTATAACAACTTCCATAAGGCCTTATTATAACATCCAATGCAAATCATAGTTTCCTTAGCGAAGCTATAACTTCCCTAAAATGTTTCATTGTTTTGTAAAAAGGCCTGCATAAGGTTGTTTTACGCTGTTCGTCACAAGCTATTAGCTTGTGAATTGCCTTTGGAGGAAGGTCTTGAGGAAATTCGGTAACGTGCGCCAAAATGATTTGCATAAGACTTGTCCTTCTTCTTACAAAAGTCAAAAAATAGTTTGTATTGAACCTTTTACAAGTTAAATTGTTACTTGGGCTGTGGTTCAACTTTGGCTCTAGCATGGATTTGAATATGTTAACATACCTTGAACAGTGTTAAACCTCGGTTTGACTAATGGCAAATGATATAATTACCCATACAAATTTAAAATGAGATACATATTTAACTCATTCGCAAGAAATCAGCTAGGAAAGTAAACTCAATTGTGAATTGACCACAAATATATGTTTTGTACAGGAGAAGGACAGAAGGAAACACATAATACAATTGATATAAGGAGGTGTATATGATAAAAAGAGTAGAATCATTGTATATAGAAACTATAGTACTATCATGAAAGTGAATTTATTAGGTCCGCTTCCTTTAACTAGGGTGCGCTGCGGTAGCTTTTTTCCAAGTTTTGGAAAGTAGAATGAAGGAATAAAATACGTGTGTAAGAAAGAGAAAAATACTTTCATCTTTTTAAAAGGATAAAGAGAAAAAACCGAAATCATATGTTTGAAGCAGAGATACCCAAAAGAGATGAGAAACTTCTGACGTCATACGGGTTTGCCTACAAGCTGCTTTAGACATTTTTGGATAAGTATGCGTGAAAAAATATACATTTTTGGCTAAGTATACGTGAAAAATCGTAGATTTTTGCTTAGGTGTGCGTAAAAACACCGTGGCTACACTATGTGTGTTTTTCACATTTATTCACGAATACAAAAGAGATTACAACAACACGAAATAAACAAATGGGTTTTGGGGGGTAAAACGTACGAAAGTTTCCCATCTCCTTTGGGTATCTCTGGTTTGAAGTTTGAATTTCGACTGCTTGGGAATAGGGAAGGAGAAATGTAAACAAAATATTTTTTGTTTACAACGCTTTGTTTATTTCTTGTTTCCTAGGTGATAGTAATTTGAGTATTTTTGAATCAAATAATTTATTTTTGCGAATTTGAATAGATTTTTGTTTTGGGACTTTTATTTGTTATATTCTAAGGCAATGTTGCAACATTTAACTTATCTTGTATTGCTTATTATTTTTAGGTATAGTTTTTACTTTATAGTTCAAATTGATAATATAAAAACAAGTTTTAAACTGCATCATTTTGAATTATAAAGTAAATAAAGTTAAAAACTAAATAATAAAGGGGAGCGTCATCGAGGCACATAAAATTCAAAGGAAGGTTATTAGTTTTTGACATAACAAAATGCTAAATATTTTTTTAAAGTTTTATGATTTTTGTCAAGTTTGTATTAATTAATAAAAACCTGAAACATTGAACAAAAATCTTAAAATAAAAAAAAAGTTCAAAACTACATTGTATGTGTACAATGTACATACATATTTTTAATTAAAAAAATCTACTTCTCTAGAATAATCAGTTGTAGAGCGCCCTGTAATAAGAAAGCAAAAGCTTTTGTTTTTAAGTATTAAAGTACATAATAATATAGGTAGCATTACTCGCTTTATTATTTCATTAATGAATAAATTAGAGTTAAGTTAAATGTTGCAACATTGCGTAAGAAAATATCAAACAAAAATTCAAAAACAAAAATGTATTCAAGTTTTCAAAACAAAATATTCTATTCGACAACAATCACCTAGGCAACAAGAAAAAAATATTTCAAAAAGAAGAATACAAACAAAAAAAAAAAACATTTCCAAAGAAGAATACAATTTTAAATTTTATTTTAAACGTGATTGCCACATTAGTCAAATTGAACTAAAATATTTAAGCAGATTATTATAAACGCGAAATACATACACTTAAATACAATCATCTCATGCCAAATTCACTGCAATTACTGACGAATTTTTTTGAGACCATGTTTGAAATTTAATGTTTCATTACTTTCTAACAAGTTAAAAATGCTTCTCACTTATTAAAGAGAGAAGATTCAAACAAAATATTCTACAGAATTTACGTTTTGTTATTTTCGCTGTCAAAAAAATGAATCTAAATGAAATTCAAAAATATTAAATGTTTCTGGACATCATTATTTTGATGGAATTTTATAACTCTGTGTCTTATGAAACTTAAATATTTTTGCGATTACTATTTATCATAAGACTTTTTATATTTGTCTTGTTTAAAAAAAAAGTATTTACTATGTATTTATTTCCAAATTTTTTAATTTATTTGAAAACAAAAAATTTTTACTTATGGGCAACAGTGGTTGTACGTTTTAGTTTTTTTTTTTTTCAATTTTTAATAAACAACTTCCATTTCTACTTATGCATCTTTCTATCTCCCTCTATCTACAAAGCTAAATATGTAGTCACTTTCCCCCGAATTGAAATTTGAAATAATAGGTGTGTTTTTTATTACAACCGGTCTTAACTAGACAAAAAAAAACGCAGTCTGGGCTAAGCAATTTACATGTGAAATACAACAACACCTTAGCCCCTTGGGCTTAGTTGTTTAGCCCGGAGATTTCTCTGGGCTTAACTTTTTGAAGAGTTTTAAATCTGTGCTACCAAACTAATTTTTACATAAATTGTTTAGAATTTGTTTAAAAACGAGAAAACTGATGTTTGGAAGGACGAAATGAATTAAAATAGTTTTGCTAGCATACATTTTTGTATCTCTTTGTAAAACATACATGAAAAATACAAGAAAAGGACGAAAGCGAAAAATATGACAACTCTTAATTTTTGTTGTGTCTGCTGTTTTCGGAACATTCAATATACAGTGCTGCCAAGATTTCAGGTTAAGCCCCGAGGCGTTTTTTTTGTCCAGTTAAGACCGGTGGTAGTAAAAAACACACCTATTATTCCAATATCTTAGATAATATTCCAATATTTTGACGACTCCTTCATTATCTGATTATTCTTAGTCCCCACTCCTGCCAAAATCATTCCATGAATAGGTCCGCTCTCTTGAACCAGACGGCGCTTCAATCGTTGGAACCCGTGATAGTACTATAGTTTTTATATACAAGGGTAGAATAGAGAAAACAGCTAATGAGCTGTCAACTGAAATGAGATAACTTATGCCGACGTTTCACGAGTCGATTTTAGCCGCACGATATGTCGGTCGACTAGGATTTTTCTATGGGGAATGTCACTTTAGTCGCCTGCGGCTTACGTTCACACGAGTCGAAATGCTTTGCCGAACGACAAAAATCGACTCGTGAAAAGTGCCCATTACCTACAATGAAAACACATTTTTGGAGATTTCCGATGCTGCGTAAAGGACACAAATATAATGCTTTGAATTATAGTTTTTTCTTCGCACCGAGCTGTAAGTTTTACTTAATTAGCATGGTGTATAATTTTGGTTCAAGTCAAAACAGGCTTGCAGTGATAAACTGAAATCACATCAGAAAATTAAGCGTTCAGTATGCGGTATTTTCTTCCCGCAAATTGACCGCCAACACGTCCGCTCCACAAAAAGGAAAAAGTTATTGTGAACTGTTGCATTAAATCAAAAATGTATCTACTGTGAATTACAGCGGCTTTTTTGACATCTGACTCTGGCGGCAAACCGCATTTTCCAAAAATCGTAAACTTGTCTGTGAAAAAAATATACATTTTTCAATTAAAAGCCGAAGAAAATTGTTAATAAAAATGAGTGAAGGTAATTAATTTATATAATTTAACTTTGTTCAATAATAATTTAAAACATTTCATTTATTAAAGCAATGCCAGAAGATATGTGGACTCCCTACAAGCACTTGTACAAAGTTATAGAAAATTCAATAGCAAATCCTTCCAAACTAATTATTCCAGAATTGGAGTCCGTTTTGAGGAAGCATAAACAAAATTTTACAAGTATTCTTCGTAATCCAGTAAGTGAAAAATTTATTTCTTTATTCAATTTGGTATGAATTTGTAAAAGAAAACTTGCATTTGTTAGCCTAAAAATGAGAACAACCGCACACAACTCAGACAAGGAATCACCGATGGCATCAACATACCAGGACACGGTCATATGTTGCTCTCCAAAGATCTTGTCGATGAAAGCATAATTATCTCGGAGATGTTCAATCTAGACGAGTTTATAGCTCTGGAACTGCTTTGCACAGCTCAGCGCCAAATGCCACAGCATCCAGGCTTGCCGCGTGGGTTAGTTGCTATTCTTTTGTATTATGATGGCCGAAAGGCGATTGCTTGTTCGTTGAGAGATTTGTTCCAAGCTAGCAGTGGTGTTTCATGGTGTACTGATGCTCCAAAAGAAGTAAGATTTAAACTAGATATCAATTAGTAGAAACATTCTCTTATCAAACAACTTTAGGTAACCTACTTGATATCTTCATTCGCTCAAAGTTTGGTAGAAGAATCTAGTATATTGGGTCGAGTTATTGAACTACTGGAGCAATTAGATATATCCGCTGAGGTTTGCAAAACTTTTATTTTAAATCTAATAGAATCCCAAAACAAATAACATTGTCTTTTAGTTGAGCATTTTGACTAAAAATCGAGCTCTTGGACCTCCAAAACACCGTCGCCAGGTGTTAGATTTATTTGAAGACATTCGTTTGGCTTTAGCGACTGCTTTATTTAATTGGTCAGCACAATGTGGACTTCCCAAGAATATTGCCAAAAAGCTGATGGAATATCTTTCCAAGTATAAACCAACTGAACCAACAGGAGGCATTGATGATGTCACAATGACACTCTTGATGGCTTTGTTGTATTCTTTCGATACGAGTGTCCTACAAAGGCAGGAAGATAATGAACGAAGTGTTCAAAATTTGCCAATTATTAATGAGAATGGCTATGCTCAACATATTTACGAGGCATTGCAATCGGATAACAATTGGGAATGGGATAATCGATTGAAATCGATTGTTACATTTGGTTTTGGACTGTCGATGGCAAGTTTACGTCATGCTCCACAAAATCTTCAATTTTCATCGGCAAGAGTTATTGATCGTGATGAACAACTTGTTGATGAAGCAATTTCAATGAAAGTTTTTGATTTTATTCATTATTATCTATTGGATAGAGAAATACTCTTTAAGTAAGTTTAATGGTTGTTTTTGTTTCTTTATTTCGGGTAAATTTAATTTTAAATTCTAATTTTTTTGTTTTAATTTTAGGTCTGAATTTTTCTATCGTCGTGTACATTCGTTATTTACTGACTTCATTGATTTCATGCACTCTAAGGTAAGTAAAGTTTTAAGTTTTGTAGTTTTTTTTTTTTTTTTTTTTTTTTGACTAAATACAACGTTAGATTTTTATAAACAAAACATTATCAACGTAGTCAAACAAGTCAAAGTTAAAAAAAAAATCAATAATAGTAAATATAACAATTTGTGGACTTGTAGTAGCTCTAGAATGAAATATAAGATGCAGCAAGGTTCAGGAAACTTTAAAGTAAGAGTTAAAAGTACTGAGAGGCAAAATCTATAAACACTACTTACACTTGTCAACAAGGTTTTGAAAGCGATTGGCAAAGACCTTTTCATGATTTGCTATTAAAAACGTGATGTGATAGAATTTGACTTCGGATTCGAGCTCAGCACACCAAAATCCTATAGAAAAGTATACCTTGGTTTCTGTAACAAAAAAAAAAGTAATTTTGTTGACCAGTGTTATTAAAGTTCAATCATAGTGTTTTTTTAATCTCAGGACAAACTGTGATATACTATACATATATAACGGTCTGTATTCTAGACCTATATATGTATATCTGGGATGATATAGCTAGCAAAACTAGAAATAAAGTATAAACCTGGCTGATTTCCCTTATCCCATTCCAAACTTATGAAATTGTTGCTCTATTCCTTGACAAGCTTTGTGCTGTATCCAATAAATTGATGAAAGATCTAATTTTTTTCTTAAAATAACTCATTTGTTTTTTGGTAAAGCTCTCCACATTAGGATTTTCCAAATATTAATATAAAACAAACATTTATATCCACGCGCTATTTTTTCCATTTCCTAACTAAAACTATATGGTTGTTTGGTAAAACTTAAGTACTATCGTACTCGAGTAGATGTTAGTGGATATTAATTTACAAAGGTGTTTTCATTTCTATGCTATGGAATTTAAGTGGCTGAATATAGTTTTGACATACCCTACGCACCGTAGTTTGAACATTGCTCTACTTAAACTACAGTTAACTCAATTTTTTAATGAACCAAGGTCACAGACATTTAAGTTTTCGGAACTAGGTATTTCTCTACATTCCCTTTCTGTTAAATACCAGAACAGACTTTTTTTTTCTCAAGACGCCTCAAGAAATCTGACTGTTGGAACTCTTAACCAACCCAAATTGGCACAGTATATAGTTTTCGTGATTAAATATCGGCCTTCACGTGATTATCAACTTGGTGCAAAAGTAAGTGTGAGGGACTAGGACGCTAGCGGTCTGTGTATTGCCTTTTGCGATGAATTAAAAAAAAACCTCCAAGTGAGTGTATCATTTTTATTAAAAAGTCAATCTCTGCTTAGTTGTTCGAACTCGGCGGTAAATTGTAGGTCCCGTTGAAGGTTGTTAATCAGTAGACCTTCGTAGAGTGGTGCGGCAGAAATTTTTTTTAAATTATTCTAACTCCTCGATATTTCGACCTCGTTCAATATCTTCTTAATTATTTCATATAACGTTCAGTCCGTTTTTTCGTTTATCGCAAGATTTATTTCGTCAATTTAATACTGATTTATAGGAATTAAATCAACGTGCTGAGTTATAGGAATTAAAGCTCCGTACGCAAGTAATTGCAAAAATTTCTGATGAATGCTGCAGGTTTTGATAAGTAGGGACCTTTTTTTATTATATTATTGCACTTGTGATGTTTGGCGACTAATTAATGTGTCCGTATTAAGGAAGATTAGATCTTTTATTCGAAATTACATATTCATATCATTTCTTGAATTTTCTTTAATGGAGGTATTTGCATATTTTATAACTAAAGGAAGTTAATCTTTTTAGTAGTTTATTGTAGTTCCACTTTTGATGTAGTCGAAGATAAAGATGTACAGTTCCATCTACCATTCATTGGAAATTTAACCGAAACAAACTTAAAAAATCATCATTTCTATATTTCCAGGTAACTGAATTGAGAGGAAGAGCTGACGAAACAGCTCGAACAGTTCAAGGTTTTGCCAAAGAAGGTCTGGATCCACCACCTAATTTAGATCACAATTTCGAATTATTAATGCTGTCGATTGGAAAGTTTTACGATGGCAACAAATCTGGACTTTCACTAAGTGTAGAATATTGGGGCCCCATGGACATTCCAGCTAATTATGCTAAAACAACATCACGCTCTGTGTCACTGTTTAAATTTATTCGTCTGGCTGGTGAACTTTTACCACCAATTTTATTTGTTCCATATCTAAAGATGTTGGCTGGCCTTTCGAGTTGTGGTCAATCAGCACGCAACACATTTAATTTACTGAAGCAAGGTTCTGGTTTGTCTGGAAGTGCAACTTTATCATGGGAACATTTCTTCAGCTCATTAGCTCGTTATTATTCGTAAGTATAAACACATACACATGATGTTACATTAAAACATAAATATTTCTTTTGTAGCAACTTACGTCAAGAACAATGTCCAGGTAGCGAGACAATTTATAGAAACCGTGTCCTAAATAGGAGTATCAATCCACAAGAAATTGAAGGTTTAAACGCTGTACTGTGTGTTATAAGATCTGTTGCTACCTATGATGAAATGGCAAGAGTAGCACTATGTGAGCATCCCAACTGGGCCCCGTTGCATGTTTTACTTGGTAAGAAAATATGATTTTTTTATCTTGAAATTGTTTAAATAATTTCTCTTCTTTAAGGTCTCTTAAGTTGTTCGGTTCCAATTAATTTGAAAGCAGATATCCTTTTGACATTGGCAGCTCTAGGAAAGTCAAAAGACACTGCAATTCAATTGTGGAATAATTTGGAAGCCTCTCAGATTATTGCAACCATTCCGACAACTAATACTTATGGTAAGGCAAATATTAAGTCGGAATTACATTTTACATACAAAAATTTATTCAAATAAATGCTTAAAAATTAATTCAAAAAATTGTGTATTTTTCAGTTGTTTGTGGATTGGAAGTTGAAATAGAACAGAACGAATCTCGCAACGAAACATATCCGCTGTCACAGGCAGCCTTAGAACTATTTTATACACTGTCATCAACTGCTGTTCCAAGAAATCTTGGAGGTGGTCCGAGAAAGCCTGGCCTTGATCCATACTTAACATTTGTTATTGATGCAGTATTGCTGAAGTTTTACAACAGGTAAATACAATTTTTTTAAAGATTATGTATAAATTTATTACAAAAAGCTGCTCGCAGCATCTTAAAAGAAAAAAAAAATTAACTATCGGTAACTTAAGAATTATTAGAGGGTTCTGAACCTGTCAGTCCGCATTAATATTACTTCAGAAGATAGCAGGGCAAGCTCTGAGAAAATGCGAAACTGTTTTTTCTTCGTCAATGAAGGTCCTTCGGAAATAGTTAGAAGGCACACCAAGTCGTTTGGTGCATAAGAACACTTATGGTGGAGCTTATATGCAGCAAACACTTGAACATTTTTAGTCTATTAATGGCCATATTTGTTTGGTTGCCAGAGAGGTATTACTCTGAGTCCATTTATTATTTGTTTTCTTTAAAGCGTCTAATTTAGTAGGGAGTTTACATGTATTGATATCTGTATCAGGAAAATATAAACAGTTTTTGAAAGAAGAATATCTGTTCTTATAATCACCGTTACAAATTTGTTTATAACCTCAAAAACAGCCAAAATAACGTTTTTTAGAATTTTATACGGTAATATTTCAAAAACGGAGGCCATTCAGATTTATCTGACTTCAGATTCGAATTCAGCACATCAAAAACCTCTAGAAACTATAAAGTATAACTTTGGTTCTTGTGGCAATAAATAAGTTCAATTTTTTTTGACCATTGTTATTGATTTATTACATTTTCCTGATCCGTTTTCCTGATCCATATAACCGGCCCCTAACAATTTAAACAAGAAAGATCAAGTACGCCAGTTTAAATCATATTTCTAATGATACCGAGTAATTACCGGTAAACCTATCTATGCGAACTTTATCTTTAGTTTGCGGGTTACTTCTTCGATTATATGTAGGTACATACATTAAAATAATCTATGTACTTACTTATAGGTACATTAAAATAATGTATGTACTTACTGCATCAATAAGTTCGGTTCACTCCCATCGTCGGAGAACGTATGGAGTGTATGTGGACTACCCGTAACCGCAGCTATATTTAAGTGTCCGCTTAAATAGATAATTTATTTTTTTTTACAGAAACTACAAAAATCCGGCTGAAAAATGGGAGGTTGGCGAGAAGTGTTTGCGATTATTGCATTACTTCCTCAAGAGCTACGAGATTAGTCCAGCTGATTTTGCTGATAACAGAGAAGAAAATGCTCCTCCCGGCTATCACATAATGTTGCAGCTTCATACAAAATCCGACACACTACGTTTATTGCTACATATTATTGATGAAGCACGAAATAATCTCGACCAATATCATCCGTTCCCAGGCAAACAAAAACTCGAAGAGTGTGCTTTACATTGTCTCAATATTCTAGAGCTGGGACTCTCCAATCAAGATCTATTTTTCGATGCTCATTCAGTGGCAAATTGTTCAACTCTACTTTCGGGATTGAATAAAATTATGTTGGATGTAAACCCCAGAAGTGGTAAACCTGACCATGTGCTCAATACAACCAAATTTGTTACTTACAATAGTTGGTTGCCTCGTCATGCATTGGTTTGTGTTAAAATTTTAAATATTGTCTCTCGCCTACCGAATGTTAGTTCGCAAATTCTTGGAATGTTTACGCAAAATGAAAGAATACAAACCGAAATTCGTCATGGTTTTGTTGAGAGTCTGGAGGCTGACTTGCCCACTTCATTGCCTGATGAGGTTGACGATGATGGAAAGAATGAGTTGAAAATTGAATTGGAAATGAAAGAAGCCATTATATGTTTGATTCAAGACTGTCTTCCACAGCCTGCACCTAATATTGCTCATTTTCTATTGGGTTTCGATATAACAAAAGATATCCGATCGACGTTATTGCAAAAACCGGGTGTGCTCGATTTTCCAAGTACATGTACCAAGTCGTTGGTGTTTTTGTTAGACAATCATTTAGAGGTATGTTACTAGAAATTAGAGTTATTAATGAATAAAATCTATTGAACTTTAAATATTTGCAGACATTGAAATCGAAAGTAGAGTGTGATGCAGCTTATGAAACTATTATAGAAAAAGCATATGGTCTCTTGTATTCCTTGTGCTTCAATCATCGCACTTCAGAGACCATTTTACGGTTCCTTCGAACTTGTAATGACTTTTTATGTCGTCATTTGTCTGCACTGCCATTTGGAAAATACGAACGCTCGCAGGTACTAAATCAAATAGGATCTCTCCTCAGATGCACTGCAATTGAATTGAAAATAACAGCCGCTAACAGTCAGATCACACGATTCCAACATTTGTGTGAAATTCTTTTAGGTAAATGCAATAATTTGTTTGTTTTTTAGATAAAACGGAATTTATTTTATTTTAAGGTGTTTCTGGAAATTCAAGCCAAGAAAACGTTCCATTAGAACTAAGTCATTACTACACAAATCCATTGAGTGAAGTAAAGTCCTCATCCGACAAAGGAACCAAGTTATTGATTTGTAATTTGTTAGACTGTCTTGAATTTGAAGCAAAAACCGTTACACACCCAAAATGGGATTTCTTTGATAATTCCTTAACTGCTCAAATCTTACAAGAATGTGAAATTAAGTCTGAAAACGGTCCAAAACTGATTAACATAAAAAAACTGCATGACATTCTCAATGATGAATTGCACACAGTTCAGAATACAATTGCATCAGGCCAGAGGCAATTGATTTTAAAGGAAATTGAATCAGTTTTACTATTTGCACTCAAAGTGAATGAACAGAAAAACAAAAGTTTTGCCACAGTAAAGTTTATGGAAGCTTGGGGACAGGTAAAAACTTTTTATAAATTTTCAAAATTCAAATTTTTATTTTAAATTGTATAATATTTGTTTGTAGGTCACAGAAGTTCTATTCAGTTGTGCACCTCTTCCTGCTCTTCCCCTAGAAGTGAAACAGGAACTGATTATTGAAATTCTTCAATGCATTTTAAGTAAAGTTGTACCAGTACAAGTACTTTTGGAATTGGCAAATATTTCATCTGGAACAGTGCTGCTGTTGTTGGTTAATTTGAGATATTGTAATATTCAAAAATCAACAGCTCAAATGGAATCAGGTAAGAGTTATTTAATTGAGTTGGAACTATTCAGATTTCCTCCCCTTTTTCCTAGAATTTGGTATGTTCTTACACCTTTAAATTATGTATTAATGCGATAACATTGTCCTTATTGCACAGTAATGGTCGCTGTAAGCCCCTACGCTACTTCAAGACTAACCCCTTCTGTTCCTCAAGGGTTTTTATGATGATTTAAATATTTGTTTTTTGTTTACAGATCAAAACGATAATCGTCATTTATCTACATTTAACGGAAATGGAAAGTCGATGTCTACATTTTCAAAGTCAAATACCCTCAGTCTTAAGTTTATTTTACGCAACATTGTAGAATGGATTATTGTCAGCGGAGTAGCTTCACAAAAACTCCGTATCAACTTGTATGCATCGCTCCTCAACTTTATGCATATTGTCAAAGGCAATTCATCGGAGAGTACAACAGTTAGAACAGACGATGAACAGTAAGAACCTGAGAAATAAATCTGTCTATTTTTTATTTAAAATTGTTTCTATCTTTTCAGCTACATCTCTCGTCTTGATCGATCAATGTTCGCCTCCGATGATAATGGCTTAAGCGAATCCAACCAAGTTCAAATGACGGTTGAAGTTTTTACATCATTTGGGGATAAATTAATTGATATTCTATGCCATGATTGTATTGGAGGACATGATATCTGTAAGATGTCAGCATTGTCTTGCATTGATACTCTTCTAGATTTGGATTCTTTGACAAGTTTCATCAACTTTATTGCCAAACGTGGCTATTTGTCCCATCTCATTGACAGTCTTATCAAATCTGACGAAAGTCTTTGTCGGGTCTTGCGAAATACCCCAGAAAATATGCGAGCATTGTATGTTTACGAGTCTAAAATGGCTATGTTGGCTCGCGTTGCCAGCTCACATGTTGGCGCTGAACTGCTCTTGGAAGACAAAATTCTTGGTGTCTTGGCTGGCATGAAAGTCTTTGATATGCATCCCGATTTTCAAATTAACAACTATTCACGTCATAAGCATGGAGATTCTTTTGTTCCACCAATCGAGGCGCGTTATCAACAAATTCTATTTCCTGCTTTGAATTTATGCGATGCAATTATTTCAACACTTGGACCAGAAAACCATTCAGCCATTTCTCAAATTGTACACTTTTTACTTTCCCATGGTGATATGATAGAAATAATATTGCGTGCTGGTACTCCATTCCTTGACTTGGGACTCTTGCAGGAACTCTCTTCGATTACGGGCTTAATTGCTCGCACTACAAATCAAGTAAGGATTAATAGATGTCGGTTTTGTGGCTTTGAATAACTCATTTTGTATTTTTTTAGGAGTTTTTAGCATTGGCTGATCCCACTTTCAATCAAGATGTAGGAGTTCATATCTATCGAATGCAACGACTTATGTTGTCTTTGTTGCCGCGGTTTATAATAAGTGAAGCGACTTTGAAGGAAATGCAGAAACCAGAGAATATTATGTATTCTCCAACTGATAAAAATAAAGCGCTACAAGTTAGGTACTTTTTAGAAACTGCATCGAACTTAGCTTTGTACTGTCGAAATGCGATCGCAAATCATTCAGCTGATCACCGTGCTACAGGAATAATATTTTCACCCAGTATAACAGATTCAATTCAAAGGTAAGTTAATTTTAATTTGAAGAATTATTTTCTCAAAGGAATTATTTCAGGAATGAAAACCGAAGTGGAACACTAGAAATTTCACCAAGTCTTGGAGTTGTTCTGAATCAACTTAAGAGTTCAGTAGAATACTACAATAGACAGAAATCGGTATTTGAAAATCTTCAACGGCAGCGTTCGTCTTTATCTAATATTGGTCTAGACTCAACAGGTATGTCATCTCTAGATTAAAATCAAAAAAGATTGACATATTGTTAACTTTTTCTTATAGCTCGTTCAAACTATGCCGAATTATCGGATCGTTTAGCTGAAAAACAGAATGAATTAAATCATTGTGCATTTATCACAGAGCAGTGCTTGTACCTTTTATGGACACACTTGGATTTCTACATGCGACGTACAATTCCTGTCAATACACTTCAATTTAACAAAACTGCATCATTTTCGTCTGATTGTAAGTTTGTTTTATATATTTCATTTTAATTGAATTCATTAAAGAGAAATTACAATTTTCTTTGCAGCTTTTGTTGCGTCATCAGCTGAAGCAAGTTGGCGTGTTTCCTCCGAAGATGTTAGTTATTTAAAAAAGAATTTAATTTCTATATTCAATGAAACATTTAGCAAACAATTAATATCGACTGCACAGACTCAAGCAGTTGCAGATAAAGGATTTACCGAAGCATTATTGAGACGTATAAAATGTTTGATACAATTTGTGCCAGTTAATTAAATTTTATTTGGAAAAAAGTTGAAATTTTATGTTTGATGTATTTTATATTTTTTTTTTATAAACACAAAAGAAATACAAATATTTTTTGTTCCCGTTTAAAACATACATATTTCTGTATTTTGTTTTTTTTTTTCTTCTATCCATAAACAAAAAGTGACGGTTTGAATTTGATTTAAATTAAAAAAATTCAAGAAAAGCGAACCAAGTATGGTGTTGCACTTTTCGATTTCGCAAATATTTCGTTGTTTTGGTGGAGATCGACGCGCGGGAGCACAAAAAAATGGAAATGCCCAGGATATGTCCCAACTTTTCTCAGAGATTTCCCGGAAGTGTCCCCCATGAACATGTCCCCGATATGTGCCGGATTTGTCCCAGACCTGTTCCGGACATATCCCGGATAATATAACAAATATTGAAAAAAATAATTTTTGCGGATTTTATGGGACTTTGAATTTTTCAGTACAAATTTTGTTTTTTGAATATCTCCTAAACGTAGGGTGGACAAACTATGATTTTTTGTTTGAATCCATTTCTCTAGGTGGACAAACGATTGCCGTTAGAATTTTTGAAAAAATTTTTGGGGACTTTGTAATTTTCATTAGGTACACTGTGGTGTATGCGTATTTTTTTGAGAGTTGCTATAAAAAAATTCTTTTTGGAATATCTCCTAAACAGAGGTTGAACAAACGATGATTTTTGGTATACATAAAGAACTCGAGATGGAGAAACGACAGCAGTTTGAATTTTTGATTGGGAATTTTAGGGGAATTTCAATTTTTCAGTGTAAAATTTGTTTTTTGAATTGCTCCTAAACGGGGGGATGGAAAAACAATAATATTTGGTGTGCATATAGAACTCGAGGTGGACAAACGATTGCAGTTGGTTTTATACGTCTATCTCAAAACTTGAGTGTTTTAGACGATTTTTCATTTTTCAGACTTTCTATAAAAAAAAAAAAGAATTAGCTCTAAAATTTTTTTTGAAGGGTGGACAAGCGAAAATTTTGGGTGGACAAACGAATTAGACAAGTTTGGTTCAAAAATTTTGAGGTCGTAGTTCTGGCTTCACGTAGTTCTGGCTAAAATACATATGACACAAATTCAGTCTCATTTTACGTAATTTGACAAATACGTATTATTATTATTGACAAGAAATAAATTAAAACGTTCTCAAATTTTCTTCTAGCTTTTTAGAAGTTTGAAAATTTTTTGGTTTGAAATGTAATTTTCTCCCTATTTATTTCCAAGGATATTGCTGTTCTACTTTAAAAATAAAGTTCATTTTTATTCCTCAATTCAAAATACTTAGCTATGTATATAGTCAGTGACGGGGCTTTAGCCCGAGCTGCCCTCCCATAAATCCAGCCCTGGTCTTTAGGGCTTAAATTCATCGTACCTATACATACCTGATATATGAGCAATTAGAGTGACCGCAAGAAATCAATTTTCGAAATTCGGTCGGGGGAACCCCATAAAATGTTCAGCTTTTGCAGATTTTAGATAGCCAAAATTTAAGCTCCATTGGATAAGTCTAAATGTTGCCGACACTCGCTCAAAGTATCAAAAATCTCTGTTTTTCACTGTTTTGCGAAGAAAATTAGCTCTAGCTCCCAAACAGATGGAGCTATTTTTACTATTTATATATTAAATTAAAGGTAGTGTTTCTACACACAACTCAAATGCTAAATTTATTTAGTCTTACGTAAAAAAAATTTTAGTGTTCAATTTAAATTTTCAGTACTGACCTAAAAAAAGAGCTGAGGTGTAAACTCTGTTAACAAAGAAACTTTCTATGTTATAGATTGATGTAAGGTATCTGACCAAAATGCTTCTCGTATAATTTTAATAACAATAGAAGCATTAGGTCAGAGTAAAATTGAAATTTCAAAATCAGGCTTACATTCAAGAAAAAAAGGAAAAAGATAACCTACGATTTGAAAAACTCCTCCTTTTTGAAAGGTGATAAAAGAGGTTTCAAAATTAATGGCCGAAAATAGATTCTAAAATATAAAACAAGGGTATCAATAAAAAAAATATTAATAAGCACCAAACACTTGATGTAATTAGCCCAATTTACAGGAGAATTGAGGCAATTGAGCTAATGTTTATGAATAGTAAGTTCTTCTTCAAAACGACAAAATCACAGTTTATGAAAGAGCTATGGATTTGATCCATTACTTTTACAGCATGTGAAACTCCTCATTGTTCCAGTATTTCACATGAATATTGTCTTCTTGTATATAAGACTGAGTTTGAAACTACAAAGTCAATTGGATTCTGCCCTAGTGCTTTTATTGTTATTAAAATTATACGAGAAGCATTTCGATCAGATACCTTACCTCAATCTATAACATAGAAAGTTTCTTTTGACTTATCCAATGGAGCTTAAATTTTGGCTTTCTAAAAATCTGCAAAGGCTGAACACTTTATGGGGTTCCCCCCAAAAAAAATTCGACAGAAAAATTTTTCTATAAAAGTTGCGGTCACTCTAATGAGCAATATGGAAAATCTTACTTTAAAAAAAAAAAAAAGTTTTTACGTTTTTGATTTAAATTTGTGTGAACATTGTCGCATTTTTGAAATAGGAAAAAAAATTTTGCATTAAAAGAAATGAAAGTTTTTTTGAGAAATTCACACAGAACACCGAATAATAAATCGCATTTCAACTTCCCTAATTGTAGGTAGAGGTTGTCAATATTGGTTTGTTTGCTAAAAATTCCCCACCACTCATTCATATCCATACGGAGATGTACTTCAAGGCGCATTTACACACCTAAGTATTTATTCTAATCCAGCTCAATCCCTTTAAATTTAAAAAAGGAGCTTTCACCACAAACAATGACATCTCTATTCAACAATCTGTAAACACGTGCATGTGGTACTTTGGTATTGATTATAATCAGCACGGGATGCCAGCAGCATTGTTTTTCTTTTCTTTTATATCATTAACAAACCACATTTATTTGCATCTATTTGGTTGAAGGAAACCATTTGAAAGCATGCTGTTTTTATTTTTATAAAACAATCGTTTTATTCCATTTAAATATCTTGCATTAGTTGTTAGAGAATGTATTATAATTTAAAAAATGAAGGAGGCTTAACTGATATCTGAAACGGCGACTGACACACGACCGATTTCATGCTGCGGAAATAATTAGTGATTTTTTATGCAAGAAGAGGTACAAAATGTGTTTTGGTGGATATTTAATGATTTCGCGTTGCAAAATGGATTTTTAATCAAACCGTAAATAAAGATATTTACGAATAGGTAGTATTCGATTGAGAGGTGTTGCACGCTCTCTCGAGGTGTTTATGGTCATTTGCGTTTCATAGCAAATCTCGAATAGTTCTTTACCGTCTCGAAAAAAAGAGGTATAGGTATAGAAAAGATTTAAACGGATTTTATAAGCTTAGTTGTTTAAGAAATTATCACTTAAAAACTATTTAAAAACGGTATTTTTGATTTTTCGACGGGAATGCATATTTCATAAACTGATGTAATTGAATTTTTTTGAATTCGGATTAGAGCTCAGCACACAAAAACCCTTTAAAAAAGTTTTATTTTGTTTCTGTAACAAAAGCCTTGTTGGCCAGTGTAATCGAATGGCACAGAAAAATCGAACGGACTTAGAATTGAATCTCGAAAGACGTAAAAATAATATCATTTTTATTGAAACACGGTAAATAAGTGTCATGTTTCGTCTCAAAATTACCCAGAGTTTACACCATAAATTTAAATATATCCACAAAAAAAAAAGGAATTCACTGGAGAATAGTATTGTTAGCCTACAAAAAAATTTCAGCCGGATATCGCCCGATAAAAAAGAGTAGTTTACGATCATCCAGAATAATGCCGTCATTTTATCAATACAAAATCTCATATTAGCCTATTTGTTGCTTCTAACCTGTTGACATACCAAAACTCTAAAAAAAAACAAAAGAAAACAATGCTTCTTCTTTGTTTTATACGCTGATTTAATTGACATTCGTACCAATATTTCTTTAACTTAAAAAAAATGAAACAAAATGAAAGACTGTGTAACACGTATTTGCTTAGAACGTAAAAGTTTTGAAGTATTCATTAAAAAAACTATTTTTATTCATATATATTCTATCAATAATTTTACAAGAAATTTAAAAAAGTTTTATTATTTTTTATAATTTTAAGTATTTTCTGTCTTACTTCTTTAAAATGAAACAAAACACAAAGTGATTACTCATAAATATAATAATGGTGATAATTTAATATTTTTTTCACAAACTATGTGAAGTGAAATCTTATTGCCGATCAAATTTTGTCTGCAATTCATACATTTTACTTCGAAAAAACACAAAGCGCCTTCAAAATTGGGCAAATTCAGATTTTTTATTTTTTATCAGAAAAAAGGTTATCTACCAAATGCATTTTTTGTAGGTATTTGAAATTAATACAAAAATTATTAAAAAACTGTGTAATAAAATCGAAATATTAAAAACTAATGGCGCAACATTTTAAACGATAAAGTAAATTGCTAAGGCCATTTTAGTAAGTTACTAAGCCAAAAAGCAAACGGGTTTTTAATTTAGCAACTTAGCTATCAGTAAAATCCATCAGTTAAAATTTTGTTTGGCTATTTTGAATACTTTAAACTTTTATTTTGAGCAATCCAAAATATTGATGAACTAAGTTGGGAGCTTATTTTAACTAATTTTTTCAAAAGGAAGCAATGCATTTGGTGTTAAATTTTATTCACAAATCCATTTTATAAATTTTACTGTTCAGTAAAATAAAATTTCATCAGTAAAATTTATAAAATGAATTTGTGACTAAAATAAAACACCAAATGAATTGCTTCTTTTTCAAAAAGTTAGTGAAAATGTGTTTTTAATTTATTTCATCAATATTTTGCATAAATTAGAATTTAAGATTCTAATTTAAGATCTAATTCAAAATAGCAAAACAGAATTTTTACTGATGGATTTTACTGATAGCTATAATTGAGCCCTTACTAAATGGCTTTAGCAATTTACTTAATCGTTTAAAATTTTGCGCGAATTCCAAAGGTTGTACGACAGAATTTTTAATCGTGTTGTTTTTAAAACTACGAAAACACTTTTTTTATATAGTTTAAATCTCCAAAATTATTTTTTTTTAAATAATTTTTTAACATTTTCCAAACCCTTTTTTAATTTTTTGCAGAATTCTGTAAAATCATCTTCTTGAAAAATTATCTGCTTATTTGATTACTTACCTTAGTAATTTGTTATTCTTTGAATGCATATCGATACCTTCCCGTAAGAATGTATTAAGCGACATTTCTAAAATTGTTCAGGAAACGCAAAGAACAAAATTATTCTGTGAGGAAATGTATGGGCTACACAATTTTATTTTCTCTCTAGTTTCATTTGTATACATGATAGAACAACCAAAATAGTACCAAACCGTAGCGCTCAACTTATGGTATATTTCAAAAAAAATGTCGCTTAATACATTCTTACGGGAAGGTATCGATATTAATTTTTGTTTTATAAATGAATAAATTTGAAAATATTAAGAAAAGGTTTTTAATACTAAACATTTCCGAAAATAATTCAGAATTTTTTATCAAATAAAGATGAATATTCAAAAATTTGAATAAGAAAAGGAATATTTTATATCAAACAACATCGGTTCCAATAAGTTATAGAATTTATTTGAAAGAAAGTCAGTCTATGCATTTTGAAAAATATTTTCGAAACTTAAACAAAATAATGTAGGAAAGTAGGTACCAATGTTTAATTACATTAATGAGGTGTCTTTTTCTTTAGTCAGCGCATATGCTACCTATAAAAAAAAAAGCAGAACTGGCAGAATTTTTTTGTTTAAGTATAATACTGGCAGAATTTTGAAAAGCAGGATAGAAAAAAAGCAGATTTTTTGTTAAAAAAGCAGAATTTTGAAGCCAGAATTTTGACCCGATTCCGTGAAATACGAGTAAGTAGGTATATACTGTTAGTTAAACAGCTAAGGTTATTTTGCAATGATAAAAGGTATAAGTATAATACTGGCAGAATTTTGAAAAGCAGGATAGAAAAAAAGCAGGTTTTTTGTTAAAAAAGCAGAATTTTGAAGCCAGAATTTTGACCCGATTCCGTGAAATACGAGTAAGTAGGTATATACTGTTAGTTAAACAGCTAAGGTTATTTTGCAATGATAAAAGGTATAGCTATCCATAATGGTAAATGAGAAGGAATGAAAAATGATGTCAGTCACTATAGTTATTAATCCCTACTGTTTACAAGGGATGACCAGTTTATAAACATTTCCGGCCAAACAGTCACTATAATTTATTATAGGCACTGGAATAATGGTTATCACCGGGTATAATTTTCATTGATAACAAATAGTTGGAGGGGCATGAAATTTCAGCAATAATAATTTCTTGAGTGTGAACAATAAGTGTTTATCGACATAATACCTACTTTCCTTTAAAAAAAAAAATTTATGAAGTTTTTGTATTTGTTGTTGAGTGTATTGATGAAATTAATGATTTATATTCGTATGGGACCCCGTCATGCCATTTTTTTGACAGCATAAACAAATAAAATGGGTAGCATCGCTAGAAACAGATATAAACACATTTACGTCTTCGTTGTCATAACTCTGTAAATCTAGGTAGAATAAGCTAAGTACAATAAAGTCCACATAGAAGAACCTTTATTTATCCATTTTAACCCCTGGATATCTAGATATACAATCACACGGATGTAGGTATAGTTGGAAATTACGTTATTTTTTTTTAAACAAAAAAATCATAATGGCTGAAGTAGTCTGAAACAAGTTCTATTCTTTTTTTTCTACTTTGATACATAAATCAAATCTCCGATCATCAAAACGAATGAGTTGCAAATATGATACCTACAACATTATTTATGTAAATACTATTAGGGATATTTTCAAGTGTGACCCTTCAATTCAACTGGAAAATATAGAGTAGTTGTTGATACATAGAAGGGCGGGCTAATTGTACTTTCATCCCTTTACCTATACCTTTTATAAATAAATATAGTCGTTTGCTAAATGAGGGGAGAATAAGTGAATGGTAAAACAAGGGAGGGTATAGATATTTCAATGATAATATCTACATACATACATAGTGTACATAAAAAGGCGGAACTTATATAAACTTTTATAGAAGAAATGGAGTGAGCTAAGTATCAACCCTGTGCATTTATGTATAACTATATACTAGTTTCTTTGGAACGCAAACTCTAATGATAAATTGCACCTTTGAGCCGTACCAAACAATTAGAACCTCTAAAACTATAGTTTTAAAATTGAGGAAAAACAAGCACAATATAATACATTTTCGGTATAACTATTCTTAATTCATTCTTTATTTGTTAAAAAAGGTATGTTATACAAAATTTCTTTATTTAATCTTTATTCCTTCGTTATCAGGTATTATTTATAAATTTATCACAACAAAAACATTACTGTTAAAAAAAGAGCCAAGTTCTCCTATGTTGAAATTATGCTGGCACAAAAAGTACTGAGATGTAAAAGTGTACCAAGTTCTAAAGTTTGGGTTCAAATTCGTATCAATAAAATTTTGATTGTTCTCTTGACAATTTTTCTTAATTATCGATTTTTAAAGTTATTTCAAAAATTGCCAAGTAAACAATCAAAATTTTATTGATACGAATTTGAACCCAAACTTTAGAACTTGGTACACTTTTACATCTCAGTACTTTTTGTGCCAGCATAATTTCAACATAGGAGAACTTGGCTCTTTTTTTAACAGCAATGTTTTTGTTGTGATTTCACTACTTTTTGAAAGGTATGGCTGTAGAATATAAAATCTCTATATTTGATGAAAATTCAGTGAAAATGGGTGGTTGCCACGCCCCCTGCCTGAAATTCTCAAATTTAAAATTTTTTCCTTTGTATAAACTACCAGCTCTACCATTCTACCAAATTTCAAGATTCTACGACAATCAGAAGTGCTCTATAATAATTTATGAAAACTCAGCGGAAATGGGCGGTTGCCACGCCCCCTGGCTGAAATTCTCAAGTTTAAAATTTTTTCCTTTGTATGAACTACCAGCTCTACTATTCTACCAAATTTCAAGATTCTACGATAATCAGAAGTGCTCTATAATATATGATGAAAATTCAGCGGAAATGGGCGGATGCCACGCCCCCTGAATTGAAAATCTCAAATTTTCGATTTTTTCCTTTGTATACACCACAAGTCCTATCACCGTGTAAAATTTCAAGTTTCTACGATATCGGGAAGTTCTCCATAATTTTGATGATCTGTCAGTGAGTCAGTGAGTCAGTTACGGTTTTTGCGATTTTTGAAGCCCTATATCTCAGAAACTACTCATCGTAGGAGGCTGAAATTTTGTGAGGAGTTTGGTTTTTACGAGCTCAACAAATGTAGTGAGTTTGAAATTTCTAGCATCTTTGGTGTGGAAGTTAGAGGGGGGTCGAAAATGGCCTGAGTTGTTTCCTGTAAATAAGGGTGTAGTGCCAAAGTTGCTAGAGAACTTGGCTGGGCACTACCGTGCCCCTTGATTATATCAATTTGCACCTTTTATCTACATAATATAAACTTAAATCCTTCAAGGAAAAATATCAGAAAAGCTTAAGAACTCTGAACTCCTGTTTAAGTACTTCAACCTTAGTATTCCTTCCTTCCTATTAAAATCTTTTCTTAAATTAAATCCGCCATAATGCTACCTATCCTATACCCATTTTGAAAAAATTTAATTTTCTAAAAATTTGAGTGTTAGTTACTTTTGGATGAAAAATGATTTTTCTCAAATACCTAATATATAAATGGTAACTGACATAGAACCGTTTTTTTTTTTCAAACTGATTTTTAACCCAAAAACTTATTCATTATCAACAGTTTTAAAATAAATCAAAAATAAAATTTTGAAACAATAATTTTGGAGTAAAATAAAATAATTGAAAAATCAATTTTCGAAAACGGGATCGGATTTTATGCGGCGTCCTTTCCAAAAATAAAACTTTCACAATCAAATAATTTTTAAAATCACGAAAAAAAATTAGTTTTGTTGTTTAAGATATAATTGTTATTTAAAATTGACTAATAACAAATATTTAAAGTGGTCTTGTTTGATTTTGTAGATATGTATGATGGAGGCGTTTTTTTTTTTTGTTTGCGAATATTAGGTAATTGATGTTGCGGAAGTTTGAGGGAGTATTCGGCCATATTCGCCAATTATTCGGCGGCATCACTACTAAAAACGTTAAAAACGAAAATAAGTTTACTTTTTTCAGCCATTTTTCAAGTTTTTTCGGCCATTTCTAGAATGAAATTTGATATCAATTGAAGTTTATTTATTTTTCTCTGATTAAATATAAAATCTCTATAGACAAAAAATGTTCTGCGCATTAAAATCTTTGTTTATGATTTTGTTGATGTATTTTTGTTAAAGTTTTTCATACTCTATCTGCGTACAAGGCCTTTTGAAGCTAAAGGCCCCAACCCATAGAATCCGTTGCGTCCGTTCCGTCAATCCATCCGTTGAAGTTGAAGTTTGGGACAGAAAGCCCTTCAAGCAAGAAAACTGAGTTCAACAAAGAAACTCCGACCTCAGACCGCGAAAATCGGGCTTGCACTCACACACTTGCAACTTTTTGTGTATGAACACAAAGTCGAACGAGAATCGTGGTGAAAAATGAGAAAAGGAAAAGAAAGACAAGGCCAACAAGAGCCAAAGCGTCATTTTGTTATTTTTTGTTGAAGTGTTTGGTCGCGTCGTGTCTCGTGTCGTTGTTTGTATAATGTTAGTTTATTAATTATAAACAATTTTATTAAATTATAAACAATATGGAAAACAAGAAAGGTATGTTTTATATATCACTCAAAGTGTTTGGGTTAAAATGTTGTTTCTTCTTGTGTTGTAGATGTAATCTCTAATGATGAAGAAAAATCTAGAAGGTGAAACATGCGATTGGGTATCTAAAAAAACACCAACAACAGCAGCAGCATCAAATGAAATAAAATGAAGAAAAATGTATTGTATTTTATATTGTATTTATTGTGAAAATTTCGTTTGCCAAAATAAAATAAAAAATAAAACAGTTTCAGTGAAAAAAAAAATAAATCTTGTTCTTTTTTTGGTCGCAAATGCGAAATGTCATCCCTTTCTTATTCCTCTTTCTGGTAGGTTTTCGCTGCTCCGACTCAGGTCCGCCTTCGGCTCCGTTTTCTCGGAATGGAGATTTTCACCACACCAATACATATGCAATCGACTTCGCGGTGATTATAATTTCCATACTAATTTGAGCCGCCTTCGGACCAGTTTCTGATCCGAAGTCGGACTCAGCTCCTCCTCAGGCGGAGCGGATTCGGACCGAGGTCGGACCTGTTTGCTTGAAGGGAGGGGTGACCCATTGAATACGTCGTATGACGGATTGCTTTTTGACAGCTCACTTCAAATTCCAAGGTGTGTTCGATATTTTATCGCTGAATGTGCTCTAAGGAAGTTCTGATGCAAGAAATTTTTAACTATTATTGTTGTTCTTTTTTTTTAATAAAATAAAATGCACGACTAGATTTCCTGTAGGTACTTGCTCTTCAGTTAAAAACAATTTTTTTTTAACAAATTATGAGTTGTAGGTATGACTTTGGCATAGTAAAATTGAACTCTACAACAGAATTTGAGTATTTAATTGATATAATTTATTAGATATATCATTAAATGTTACTTTTATTACATTTTCTTCACAAATATACAATTAAAGTTCACAATTCATAAAATTGGAGAAGAAATGAACTCAGTTCTTAGTTCTGAAATTCCCCGGTGTGCACTCAGACACAGAAAATCGAACTAATCTATTGTTGACAACCAATGTCAAAAAATACGACGGATGAAAAAGTAGAAAGTTGAGCTACTTCTTCCGTCGAATCCGTCCGTCTCCGTCCGATCCGTCGCTTATGGGTCGCTTCCCATAAGAACGTGTGTATTTTATCGAGCTGTCAGTTGAAAACTTCGACGGAACGGACGCAACGGATTCTATGGGTTGGGCCCTTTAAGGACTAGTTTCGTCCAAAATAAGTCAACTATTCCAAATTCTTTTCATTTTGATTCTTTTTGCCTTGATTCCTTTTAAAATCAGAAACAAGTAAATTGTGTTGTGACGTGCACGTGAGGCTAAACTGTGCTACAAAACTTTGTTTAGACATAAGACCATAAACTAAAGGCTTTAGGATTTAATGTCAAAATTTTATACGGATCTCGTCATTTACAGAACGTATACTCAAATGAGCAATCAGATCAACTCTGGTGTTCCACTACGAAATTATTTAGGTGTCCTATTATTTATTTTATAAACTCTTTTTTTTTTTAATAAATACGATGATGACATTAAGATTTTTAAAACTTTTAACTCAACAAAAAACAAAGATTTTGTGAAATTTCTAAAAAACAGTAATTCAAGTATTTTGTTTACGCTGCTTCGTTGAATTCAAATTGCAATATTTTTTGTTACTTTCGTTACTTTTCTGAAAACTAAAATAACAGGGCAAGTTTTTAAAATAATAAACCATTGTCAAACCATATTAATTTTTTGTCAAGGGTGCTGTTCTAAAACAAAAGTTGGAAATTGAGGTTTATTAAAACTTCGAACTGTTAATTAATTTGTATCTAATTGGCGTACAGGCTAAAAAATGTTTTGATAAATAAATTGTTCTCAATGTTTAAATCAAAGGGTTGTTAAATCCAAAAATGCACTTTTAAAGACAGGGGAAACAAAACACTATAGTTTAATGAATGGGTTTTTAGAAAATTTTATAAAAACTGCATTTAATCGAAAACTGTATTTAATCGAAAACTGCATTTAATCGAAAACTGGATTTAAAATGAACAAGTTATCAAATTCTAAGGGCCTTTAGTTGGTATTTCAGTATATTTTGTTCGGACCATTACTTTTGGGACACCCTGTATAGATATTGCAATAGTATTTTGCACATCCAATGGAAATCATCCTGTAATTTAATAAACGTTGTTTAATTGAGAGCAAAACTTAAAATTGCCTTTATAACAAGTCCCATCCAAATTTACCTGCTTTTAATGTTTTCATTACCTTTTGACAATATTTTGATTAAAATTAAAAACAAATATCTTCTGCTTTAAGTTTAAAGAACAGATTTGCTACGTCCGTCGATATCGTCATAAATCATTTCATTGCAACAGTTAATGTTCTTTAAAATATATACTGAAGGTCGAAAAACAAATTGGTTTCCAAACTAATTTTGTGCCTTCGTTTAACAAAATAACCTTGAAATATAGAATTATTGGTTGAAAAATTAAAATAATTTTATTTACCTTCAGCCTTTTTTCCAACTATACTTATTATTCTTTTGAACTTAGTTGCATTCTGTTTATGATGCGCTCTTTCATCTTTCCCGCGGGTTTTGCCTTATACAATCGAGTGTTTTAAAATACAAGAAGATCGACAGTTATTGTTGTTTAATATCCTTTTAAATGAAGGTCGGAAAAATTTCAAAGCATGAGGAATGAGGCATGACAGTGTTTTGTAACAAAGTTGTAAAACATGAATTTTTAATGTGCCTCGGCGGACTACATGACTAAATGATATGTCGAAGGAAGGACCACACCAAAATAATGACCTGCTGTATTTTGAGAAACGAAATAATACGTGAATTGAAAATTATTTTATCATTTTGAAAATACAAATTTGGTAAAAGCCACAAAAACTAAATTTTGTTTTTTTTTTTATCAATTCTAATATTTGCTTTGTTTCAATTGATTGATGTGAAGTAACTAAAAATGTCCCTTTTATTTTTTGTATTGGTTCCTTTCCCCCTTTTATGTATTTAAAAATAGCACCTCGTTCTGATTTCCTTATCCTCATCATAGCTACCGGAATATTAGACTATTAATGGTGTCCCTTTAATATTAGCTAGATTTTTAAAAATGACCATTGGTCAAGGCGTTTTTCATAGGTATTTCATAAGCACCTATAATTTTGTCATCTCAAATAAAAATGTCAGTTACTTCAGAAGGCATATTGAATCCTCATTTAAATTGAAAACTCTTTTTATAAGGTGTAACAGTTGTAGAACCATCATCGCCCTTCTCAACGTGGGGTTAAATTAACAGCTTGCAATGAATTTAATGTTTCTTTTGTTGTAAATCCTTTTTTAATAATTTTTCGAAACATAAATACACAGCATGTTTTCTAAGGTCGATTTTGAAACAACAAAGGGCCAACTATTGTCAATCCTTCGCACATTTAATTCGATTTCTTTTTGTAATTGTTAAAAAAATATATTACAACTTTGTGATCAAATAAAAACAGCGTGATGTCGAAGACGTGATGTATGGATAGAGCATTCGACGACCCTTTGTTTTGATCTTAAGGCAGTTGCAGTTTGCAGTTGCAAAATTATTTAAAAGTGTTATTTGTTGTGCAAGAATTGAATTGTCATGACTGTTAGTGTTATTTTTTTTTTAAATATATAATTGCATTTTAAAAAATAATTAAATGAAATAAATATCGATGGAATAATTTTTTATATTGTTTGTGTTTTAGTGAATTAGAAAGACCTACATTTTCGACATTAAAACTTGAATAACTTTTTATGCGCACATGTTACTTTTGACATTTCACTTAAATCGGCATTTAAGTGCTTCTAAACAGTTCGGCTGTCTACAAAATGAGACTTTCTTGCAAATTTTTTTCATCTGTCGTAATATTTTCGTTACCATTTAATTGCATTTCTACTTTTTGTACACAAGAGAAAAGCTTTTCCCAGCCCATCATGAGGAAAGTCATCAAAAATTTCGTATGGAACGAATTCATTTTGAGTTCATTTTATTTGAATGTTCTTTTGAAAGGACAGCTTTTTTTGATTGTTGTTTAAATTTTTTAAAATCATTTCTCTTGTTTATTTCACTTTGATGAATATTATTCTTTGATGGACTGTCTATAACTACTTGTACTATAATTTTTTTCTTATATTAAAAGAAAAATACTTTTTCCCCACTGTTTCACTCGAATTGGTTTATTCCTTTTTTTTTATTGATTTTAAACGATTTTAGATTGAAATACCGTTATGTTTAGGTATTACCTCAGTTAAAACTTCGTACTCTTGAATATTTGAACTCACAGCCTTCCTTCAAGAAAAAATTGTGGCGATAAATTTATTGGTTAGAACTTATGATTTCTGAAAAGCAAAAAAGTCAAAACGGGCCACTGTGCGCCGCATGGACTTGGACATTTCAATTTTTTTTATTAATTTAATAATTTTATATTTGTTTCATAATCCAACTTCAGTTTAAAATATCTGGTGATCCCCAAAACAATTTCAAAACTCATATCATATCCTTTAGTTTTTTAGTTTTTTTCTAAATAATTAACTTACAAGAATCATTTAAAATTGTATAGTGAAAAACATTTGGTTGGCAGGATTACTTCAACCCCCCAAGTCAGGTTCATCCCCAAAATACGGGGTATTGCCACGCAACCAGGAATGGTTGATAATAGTTGGCGAAAAATGTCTTCTTTTAATGTTTCACATAACTAGTTTTAGCCACTTTTCAACCACTCTCCAAAATATGGGAAAAAAAAAATGATTACAAAAGTCACATGCAATTGAGATCGATAAATTTCTTGGCGATTTTGTGCCATAAATATCACATGGACGTAACAAAAGATGATTTCGATGACACTTTGGAACTCTTTTTTTTTTGTAATATTTGCCTTTTAAATATCACAATGTAATAACGCTTTAATAATTTAACAAATTTAAAATGGCATCGGAAATGAATAGGAACATGTGAATACTTTTGTTACAATTTGTTGTCTTTTTTCAAAACTCAATATTATTTCTTGGTCTTAGTTTTAAACAGAAAACTAAACCCTTGTAGAAGGTACATTGTCTCAAAGTTTTTATTAAGTTCTGTAAAATACCTATTAAAATATCTTGCGCTCGCAGACTTTTCTTTTTTGCCATCTAAAATATCTTGTTTGTTAAGAATTAGGCTTCAAAATTATAATTATTTAACAAAAATAAGGTTGTGACAAATAATCTTGAAAGTAAAGCTCTTCTACTATTCAAATTAAAAAAGTCTCTTTTTAAACAAAAGAGCTGACATCCGAACCTGATTTATTTGGATTTAATTTCAAACTATATTTTGACATCTTTTTTTATAAACGAAGTTATATCATGTTATTTATTTCTTCTGATACCCAAATAAACTATTCATAATGTTCATTAATAAAGATGTTTGTTATGATCCTGTAATCATATATGTTATATCAGTTAATACTTCCGGATCTGTTTTTCAATTGCATAACCTTTTATATCTCTAAATAATCAAAAAAGGCGAAACAAACACACGTTTCATCCATTTCTCTACCTCTTCCAAAAAGGTGTGTGTAATACATTTTCAAATATATCAATTTAAGACTCCCACCAACAAAAAGAAGAATGCATATAAAGGTAGTTGAGTTAGGTACCAAATAGAAGAAAAAAAACAGAGCCCTTTTCAAATAAATTCAATTAACAATAACTCTGTATAGAGTGTGTACTTTTTACGGCACGTAAACATTTGATGAGTAGTTTCTCTTTAAGCAATCAATACATATCTATATGTACCTACAATAATAAACACACATACAGTATACTGTAATCTCTATTGTAACATCTCCGACAGAAGTAAGCAAAATATTTTTATTGAACCCTGTAATAGGATCCGAACAACAAAAAAAAAGGTGTCTTTACAAAAATGTATTGAAGGACATTGTGTGAACTACTCTATAGCTTTGTATCTAAGTGCAAAATTGCAGTAACGTACATTTGTTAAAAAGAATCGGACGTTTTTTTTTGTGCTGAAAATTTGCAGGCACTTTTTATGTAATGGAGTGCAATGATTCTTCTTTTGACAGTTTTGTGTTTTTTTTTTTGCAAAGTATTGAAGAAGGATATTCTTTTGATATGGTACCTTACTGTTATGGTATATTGAATGTGAAATTTAAGCGGATTCAATTGAATTTTGCTCTCTAATGTAGATGTCTTTGAGTAAGATGTCAACATCAATTTCTATTGATTGATAGCTGTCAATTATTGTATAGGCACCGACATGGTGGTAGGGGGAATAAGGGTATTCAAAATTGGGCAATCATTTTTTTGGGTCAATTTTGCAGGTAATTTATGGAATTATAAAAAAGGAGCATAGCGCATAAAGAAGTAATAGACAACAAAGCCAAAGTTTTTGTCATTTTGGCTTGAGTTGTAAATATTAAAACAGATAATAGATTTACTCTTATTTTCTTATATTTGATATACATATAAGGTTGCTTTTGGAATTCTTCAAAGTAATAAAATACTTAAATTAGTTTTAGTTCAAATCTTTGCGAGTTACAAATGCTGTGAATTGTCGTCAAGCTTTCTTAAAACTGACTGTTCCATCGTGATCCCAAAAAATATTCAACCTAAAATTTGGAACATTAAATGTCTAGGTTTTGACGTCCTTCCAGTTACTTCTTGAAAAGATAGACAGCGCAAAAGTTCGTTTTTACTTGCGATATAGGTACTATAGGGCAAGTTTAGGATTCGTAAAAAAAATCGATCTCGAGATAACAATTTTACATGACATTACGATGATGGAGAATGCCAAAAAAGTCAGTCCGGCAATTCTGTCTGTCTGTGTGTCTGTCTCTATCTGCAGCTGCAGCCTTAAGAAGTGAAGTGATTTTCTTCAAACTTGGTAGTTAGCAGTGTTTGGTGATTCCCTAGAGGGAAAATTGAAATTTTTTTTTATGACCAAAACTAACGGTACCTGCCATATAACGGAAATAGAAAAGTAATTTTTTTTTCAAAAACGGCTCTAACGATTTTGATTAAAATTTTTGTTTGTAGTATTACAAATAAGAGCCAACTTTAAAAAAAAAAAAAAATATTTTTTGTACCGTTATTAACGCGGTACCTGTCATAGAACACTTTTTTTTCGTTTCTGAATATCTCGCACAACATTAACCCGATTTTAATGAAAATTTTCATACAAAAGTGTTTAAGTAAAGGTAATTTTAAAATTTTATAAAATTTGCAAAAAACGCGTTTTGGGATTTTTAAAAAATATTTCAAAATTTTTTTTTTTAAAATCAATTTTTTGAAAACGGATTAATGAAAAATTTTGAAATTTAGTTTTTATGTGTAAATTAATTATTTCTTCAAAATGACATACCAACTATTTTTTTGAAAAATGTTAGAAATTTTGTATATATAAAAAATTATTTTTTAAAAAAACGGCTCCTACGATTTTCGAAAAATTATTTCTAAAAATACCTTTAATTAATTATAATATCAAATTTTTCCTAATAATAATACAGAAGACACCTTCACTCTTTTACCAACAGAAAATGAAATAATTTAAAAAAAGGTAAAAAGGGATAAAATGGGTTACATATTATCATTTCGTTTGAGAATATTATCTTATTAATTTGTAGAACTGCAGTATTGCGTGAAAGACAATAGGTAACCTAATTTTCTTAGTGGTTCTTGATGGAAAAAATATCCAAACTTACAGACAGGCATTTTTCCAAATTAGTTAAGTTTAGTTCCCGTCCCTCTTATTTTCTACTTTGTCTTCCGAGTTATTGTTATCGAAATTGTATTTAGTATTCAACGTAAAATGACATAAGTTTTGTTTTTTAAGCAAACCAAAACACATGGTAGTGTAGTGTGTGCTACAAAAAGTAAAGAAGAAATGTTTGATATTTGTTACGGTTTCATTTCAACCCTTCTAGTTTCAATAAATGTTACAATTACCACTAAACTAATGTTGTCATACAGCTCAGCAAGTTTAAAAACATTCAAGTGTTAATAACATCTTATAAGTAAAAAAAAAAAATAAAACTGAATTGAAAAAATTACAATTGATCTCAGTTCATTGAACTGGAAATTTAATTTTTACACGGAGCAGGGAATAACATGACTTTAAAACTTTTTAAAGTTGGCACAATCATTAAAAGAAGGTATGGTGCTGAGTTGGTGTACAAACACGATAATGGGTAAAATAAAGGGTTGAATTATGTTGCTCATTTATGTTTTTTGTTGGATTCAGACTTGGAAGGCTTAATATCAACGTCCTTTCAAAAAATAAAAAAAAAATAAATACTTTTTAAAAAAGGTACGGAATAAGGATATATGAATGTATGTGTGCAGAAGTCTCTAACAATGTTTTTCATCAGTAGAACATCATTTCATTTCATTTCATTTCATTTATTTAGGTATAGTAGAAAGTGAATAATATATACAATATGATATTCTTAAAATAAGTGCTGAAGACAATGCTTATTCAACTTTAATATTAAACAAATTCTTTTATTGTGGGCTTAAAGTCAATTTTATTCAATTTTTATATATTATATTTTTTGGCGCAACGTTTCAGGGATGGTTATCCCCTTCATCAGGCCTTTAAATAAAAATATTTTAAATAATTAATAAAATATTTATAAATTACAAAGTTGGAAAACTTACAAAATATAAACAATATTTGATGAAAACAAAATTATTTATGATTTTTACAAAATAAGCAAAATATTTAAAATGAAAACAAACTCAAAATTTAGTAGTAAAAAATACATAAGTAAGGTAATTTAACTTTTAGCTAAATGACTATATATAATACTAAGACCATCGCAGTCCGATCTTCTGTTGACAACATTTTCGTTCTTTTGAATGTGCAGCATTTCTAATAGCATACGTTTAGAATAATGATTTTCTTGTTGTAAGATTTTTACATTATCAAAATCTGGTCTGTGGTCTTCCTCTAAACAATGCATAGCTAGCGCCGTTTTTTGTGAGTTACCGGTTCTCACATCTGATTTGTGTCCGGATATCCTGTTTTTTAGTTTTTGTTTCGATGTTCCAATATAAACTTTTGAACAAGTATTATTTCCACCTAAACAAGTAATCTGGTATACCACGTCCGATTTGTCTTCTTTTTTAGTTTCGTCTTTTAGTTTGGTAAACACATTTGTTTTTAGTGTATTGGAAGATTTGAAAGCTATTTTTATCCTTTCCTTATCTCTTATTGGAGCATTTGTTAGTCTTTCCGAAAGTTGTGGAACATATATAGAACTTCTATATATTCTTTGTTGACCACCATCAACATTTCCAGGTGTTGTTCTTCCATTATTATAATTTGCAATCAAAGATTTAGTAATTTGTATTGGAAATGAATTTGCCGAAAGTGTTTCTGAGATAATTTTTATGTTTTTTTGAATAAAAGAAGAGTCACTATTATCCAAAACTCTATTTATAAAATTTTTAGCCGTGTTAATTATAATTTGCTTTGGGTGTTTTGAATTGAAATTTATAAGCCTTCCGGACGATGTTGGTTTTTTATACCAATCAAAAATGAAATGATTTTGATTTTTAATGACCAAAACATCTAAATATGGTAGTTTTCCATTTTCTTCAATTTCAACAGTAAACTGGATGTTTTGATGATAAGAGTTTAAAGCGTGTAGTGTTGAATTTACATTGTTTATTTTGAGTATAGCAAATAGGTCATCAACATATTTTACAACAAATTTTGGTTTATCAGAAAGGTTTTTAATAACTTCTTCTAATAGATCTTCCATGATAATGTCTGCCAATATTGGTGATAAAGGACTCCCCATGGGAACACCTTGTTTTTGCTTATAAATTTGGTTGTTAAATTTTAAATAGTTATTATCCACGATGCAGAAACTTAAAATTTTAAGAAAGTTATCTTTTTCTATATTTGTATGTTCTTGAATATTGTTCCATTTTTTCTCTACAAACTCTAACGCCATTTGAACAGGAATATTAGTGAAAAGTGACTTGACGTCAAAAGATACCAAAACATCATTTTCTTCTAAATTGATGACACCCTTAATTTTGTCGATGAAATCTTTCGAATTTTTAACATTAAATTTAGAATTTTTTGTTAAATTTGATAATATTTTAACTAAGAACTTTGATAATTCATAACAAGGAACACTGATTGATGCGCAAATCGGTCTTAATGGAATTCCATCTTTATGAATTTTTGGTAGTCCGTAGATTCTTGGACTATTTGCAGTGTATGTAGTTAGTTAAGGGTGTCATCAATTTAGAAGAAAATGATGTTTTGGTATCTTTTGACGTCAAGTCACTTTTCACTAATATTCCTGTTCAAATGGCGTTAGAGTTTGTAGAGAAAAAATGGAACAATATTCAAGAACATACAAATATAGAAAAAGATAACTTTCTTAAAATTTTAAGTTTCTGCATCGTGGATAATAACTATTTAAAATTTAACAACCAAATTTATAAGCAAAAACAAGGTGTTCCCATGGGGAGTCCTTTATCACCAATATTGGCAGACATTATCATGGAAGATCTATTAGAAGAAGTTATTAAAAACCTTTCTGATAAACCAAAATTTGTTGTAAAATATGTTGATGACCTATTTGCTATACTCAAAATAAACAATGTAAATTCAACACTACACGCTTTAAACTCTTATCATCAAAACATCCAGTTTACTGTTGAAATTGAAGAAAATGGAAAACTACCATATTTAGATGTTTTGGTCATTAAAAATCAAAATCATTTCATTTTTGATTGGTATAAAAAACCAACATCGTCCGGAAGGCTTATAAATTTCAATTCAAAAAACCCAAAGCAAATTATAATTAACACGGCTAAAAATTTTATAAATAGAGTTTTGGATAATAGTGACTCTTCTTTTATTCAAAAAAACATAAAAATTATCTCAGAAACACTTTCGGCAAATTCATTTCCAATACAAATTACTAAATCTTTGATTGCAAATTATAATAATGGAAGAACAACACCTGGAAATGTTGATGGTGGTCAACAAAGAATATATAGAAGTTCTATATATGTTCCACAACTTTCGGAAAGACTAACAAATGCTCCAATAAGAGATAAGGAAAGGATAAAAATAGCTTTCAAATCTTCCAATACACTAAAAACAAATGTGTTTACCAAACTAAAAGACGAAACTAAAAAAGAAGACAAATCGGACGTGGTATACCAGATTACTTGTTTAGGTGGAAATAATACTTGTTCAAAAGTTTATATTGGAACATCGAAACAAAAACTAAAAAACAGGATATCCGGACACAAATCAGATGTGAGAACCGGTAACTCACAAAAAACGGCGCTAGCTATGCATTGTTTAGAGGAAGACCACAGACCAGATTTTGATAATGTAAAAATCTTACAACAAGAAAATCATTATTCTAAACGTATGCTATTAGAAATGCTGCACATTCAAAAGAACGAAAATGTTGTCAACAGAAGATCGGACTGCGATGGTCTTAGTATTATATATAGTCATTTAGCTAAAAGTTAAATTACCTTACTTATGTATTTTTTACTACTAAATTTTGAGTTTGTTTTCATTTTAAATATTTTGCTTATTTTGTAAAAATCATAAATAATTTTGTTTTCATCAAATATTGTTTATATTTTGTAAGTTTTCCAACTTTGTAATTTATAAATATTTTATTAATTATTTAAAATATTTTTATTTAAAGGCCTGATGAAGGGGATAACCATCCCTGAAACGTTGCGCCAAAAAATATAATATATAAAAATTGAATAAAATTGACTTTAAGCCCACAATAAAAGAATTTATTTATATATAAGAAAAGTCACCAAATTTGTTAAAGAATTTAATATTAAACGTTTCTTTTTCATATTTTCTCTTTCAGGATAGTATAATAAATCCAAGTAGTAGTTACTATGTCTCAAAGTTTTATTATAAAATCTTTAAAAGTATCTTCAAAGTTATAATGAATTAACAAAAAACTAGTTTGTGATTCAACGTCTTGAAAATAAAGCAAACAAAAGAGCTGACACCCGAACCTGATTTATTCAGATCTAAAATTTATGATTAAAATATAATGGTTTTAAGAACCTTAGCCATGAAATGTAGATATATATCTTAAATGTAGTGTCCTTATTTGAACCCAAAAAACGGAAACGAAAATTGGCGTATAACTATAAAAGCAAGTGTGCACGTTGTCGGCTTGTCGATACCTATTTTTTACTTCAAGTAAATTGCATAGCACTTGTTAATTTAATAAGTCCACTATCAAAAAACATGTGCTCGATTTCACATCTTTCGTAAAAAAAACCTGACTCGATATCACAACAGAGCCATATCAAATTGAAAAATTTAAATTAAATTTGAATAATCCCATAAATTACTGACAAAACTCATTACACACTAGAAAGAAACACAGGCGATAATAATGTAGAAATACATTGTAAGGGTTGTGAATGTTTAAACAGGAACTCTATCCCCCATACGTTCAAAACAAAGCCAACTTCCTTTGTGATGCTGAAAGTTTAAAATTGGACTAAACATGTTTTGAATACCTTACAGATTTTTGTATAGTTTTTTTTTCAAAATCAATTTTTCTCATTTCTTCCTATTTCCAAATAATTAATGATTCGAACGAACTTGCAAACAAAGCCACCCCATACGCGTGTTGCTACTTCGCTTCTAATTCAAACGTTCTGGCCCATTGCATGCCCTATTAAGTTGTCAGTCACTCAACACTGTCTCACCCTTAAACGTGCATGTCCTTATAGACCCTGATGGCTGATATCTTTTGGCTCACTCTCCATCCACCCTTCTTAAAAGCAAAAATTGTCATTACAAGCAGCAGCGATGCAAAACATAGCATTGTTGTTCGTGTTAGTTGAATGTTTGTGTACATACCTACCGTCAAGGATTTTCATTTGAATTTATTTTTGCATCCCTGGACGCATATTGTAGTTGGAATCTTTGATGGAATTTATTCGTATGTACACATTTTAAGAACTAAGAACTTTGTCAAATATTCATTACAATCGACTGGAAAAGGAGAATTTAATCCAAATTAAATTTTTAACATGTGAAATCTTACACTTGTCATTGTTTGTTTCTTTTTTTCTTTTGGATATGAAGCTAGAATGACCGTTTACTTCGTAGGAGATGAATTAAGTTGTTTGTATTTGGGATTAAAGTCAGCAATATGTTGATGTTAGATGCGATATTACAAGCTTATAACACTTAAACCATTGAGATTTTTTCTATAGCATAATTGCATAAACATTTCAGTTATTTTAGTAAATAAACAAAATAAACAATTAGCTAACACTTACTTATATTGTAAAAAAAATTTTTAAATTTTTATATTTTAAAAACAATTTGAAAAAATGTCAAATTATTTCTTAAAATGTCTAAATTAGCTTCTTTAAAAGTTATCGTTGCAATAGTTAATTCGATGGACTATCATGCCATTGATGGGTTCAAATACAGCCTCAGAAGAAAATTGTAGGACCCCTCCTTTTTGAAAATTTTTTGTCAAAAATTTCTTTTATTTTTTTTTATAAAGTTCTAAACTTCAACCGAAATTATAGGCACACTCATTCACAAAAGTAAGTATACACTCATAACTAAGCTTCACTAAGACCGTTTAGAAAGAAATCTAAGAGATTTTCGAAAAGAATTTAAATGTGATTTTATTGCGCTAATCATAACCTACATAAATTTACAAAAAAAAAGTTGTCAAATAAATGTAACTCGATGTAAAATTGGCAAAAAAAACGTAAAGCAGTACAAAATTGATATTATAAATATTATGAAAATGGAAGTTAAAAGTATAAATTCCTTAATTTTTTTTAGAAATTAGGAACTATAGTAACCCCTAGACTTGACGAGGACAAACGTTTTTGAAGCCATTGATTTTTCTCGGTTTTTTTTTTGTAACATTTGGGCCAAATCTTATACACTCTTCCTATAAGACTCGTTTCAGCTTATCCTTTGACTGCTTCATTACTATTCTCACCAAATAGGCCTACAGATGCTAAATAGCGAACAAATCCAGCGACTGGGGGTGTTTGGATCTCGTTTTGAAAGCGTTTGAGCAAAAATTCAAAAAGACCGATTTTTGTTCAACTTCATAACCTCGTAGGTCGAAAAATTCGAAAAAATATCATAAATGCAAACAATTCAGAAAATTCAGAGCGATCTTTTGGTATATTCAGTTCAACAATGTTGTTTTGAACATTTTTCAGGAATGACGAAATTCAAAAGCTCGTATTGATAGATCCCATACAAAAACAAGAAACACAACATATTGTTTTTTGATTTCTGAAAAACTTGCAAAAACGACTTACGAGGTTATGAAGTTTAACCGTCGAAGGTTCGAAAATCTATTAGATTTCTTTCTAAACGGTCTTGGTGAAGATAGTTAGGGGTGTATACTTTCTTTTGTGACTGAGTGCATGTGCGAATGCAGAGTTCACAATGTTTTGTTTTTATAAGTTTTTGATGAGCAGTTTGATTTTGCAATATATGTATCAGTGGCGTAACTAGCCCTTTGGGGGCCCTGTATCCACATTTTCTTGGAGGCCCCCTTCATCTCCTAGACTTGGATACAACCGTAAGCCTTAACAACATTGCATTGGTTCCGACTGTTTTGCAGAAATTTGAAGTAAGATAAATGTGGATAGATAAATGTGGATAAATAAATGTGGATAGATAAATGTGGATTGATAAATGTGGATCGATAAATGTGGATAGATAAATGTGGATAGATAAATGTGGATAGATAAATGTCGATAGATAAATGTCGATAGATAAATGTCGATAGATAAATGTCGATACATAAATGTCGATACATAAATGTCTCTAGATAAATGTGGATAGATAAATGTGGATTGATAAATGTGGATAGATAAATGTGGATCGATAAATGTGGATCGATAAATGTGGATAGATAAATGTGGATAGATAAATGTCGATAGATAAATGTCGATAAATAAATGTCGATAGATAAATGTCGATACATAAATGTCTCTAGATAAATGTGGATAGATAAATGTGGATTGACAAATGTGGATAGATAAATGTGGATCGATAAATGTGGATAGATAAATGTGGATCGATAAATGTGGATAGATAAATGTCGCTAGATAAATGTCGCTAGATAAATGTCTCTAGATAAATGTGGATAGATAAATGTGGATTGATAAATGTGGATAGATAAATGTGGATCGATAAATGTGGATCGATAAATGTGGATTGATAAATGTGGATAGATAAATGTGGATCGATAAATGTGGATAGATAAATGTCGATACAAAAATGTCTCTAGATAAATGTGGATAGATAAATGTGGATCGATAAATGTGGATAGATAAATGTGGATCGATAAATGTGGATAGATAAATGTGGATAGATAAATGTGGATAGATAAATGTGGATCGATAAATGTGGATTGATAAATGTCGATAGATAAATGTCGATAGATAAATGTCGATACATAAATGTCTCTAGATAAATGTGGATAGATAAATGTGGATTGATAAATGTGGATAGATAAATGTGGATCGATAAATGTGGATAGATAAATGTGGATTGATAAATGTGGATAGATAAATGTGGATCGATAAATGTGGATCGATAAATGTGGATAGATAAATGTCGATAGATAAATGTGGATAGATAAATGTCGATACATAAATGTCTCTAGATAAATGTGGATAGATAAATGTGGATTGATAAATGTGGATAGATAAATGTGGATCGATAAATGTGGATAGATAAATGTCGCTAGATAAATGTGGATTGATAAATGTGGATAGATAAATGTGGATTGATAAATGTGGATTGATAAATGTGGATAGATAAATGTCGACAGATAAATTTCTCAAGATAAATGTCGATAGATAAATGTGGATTGATAAATGTGGATCGATAAATGTGGATAGATAAATGTGGATAGATAAATGTGGATAGATAAATGTCGATAGATAAATGTCGATAGATAAATGTCGATAGATAAATGTCGATACATAAATGTCTCTAGATAAATGTCGATAGATAAATGTCGATAGATAAATGTGGATTGATAAATGTGGATCGATAAATGTGGATCGATAAATGTGGATAGATAAATGTCGCTAGATAAATGTCGCTAGATAAATGTCTCTAGATAAATGTGGATTGATAAATGTGGATAGATAAATGTGGATTGATAAATGTGGATCGATAAATGTGGATAGATAAATGTGGATAGATAAATGTCGATAGATAAATGTCGATAAATAATTGTCGATAGATAAATGTCGATACATAAATGTCTCTAGATAAATGTCTCTAGATAAATGTGGATAGATAAATGTGGATCGATAAATGTGGATAGATAAATGTGGATCGATAAATGTCGATACATAAATGTCGATACATAAATGTCTCTAGATAAATGTGGATAGATAAATGTGGATTGATAAATGTGGATAGATAAATGTGGATCGATAAATGTGGATCGATAAATGTGGATAGATAAATGTGGATAGATAAATGTCGATAGATAAATGTCGATAAATAAATGTCGATAGATAAATGTCGATACATAAATGTCTCTAGATAAATGTGGATAGATAAATGTGGATTGACAAATGTGGATAGATAAATGTGGATCGATAAATGTGGATAGATAAATGTGGATCGATAAATGTGGATAGATAAATGTCGCTAGATAAATGTCGCTTGATAAATGTCTCTAGATAAATGTGGATAGATAAATGTGGATTGATAAATGTGGATAGATAAATGTGGATCGATAAATGTGGATCGATAAATGTGGATTGATAAATGTGGATAGATAAATGTGGATCGATAAATGTGGATAGATAAATGTCGATACAAAAATGTCTCTAGATAAATGTGGATAGATAAATGTGGATCGATAAATGTGGATAGATAAATGTGGATCGATAAATGTGGATAGATAAATGTGGATAGATAAATGTGGATAGATAAATGTGGATCGATAAATGTGGATTGATAAATGTCGATAGATAAATGTCGATAGATAAATGTCGATACATAAATGTCTCTAGATAAATGTGGATAGATAAATGTGGATTGATAAATGTGGATAGATAAATGTGGATAGATAAATGTGGATCGATAAATGTGGATAGATAAATGTCGCTAGATAAATGTGGATTGATAAATGTGGATAGATAAATGTGGATTGATAAATGTGGATTGATAAATGTGGATAGATAAATGTCGACAGATAAATTTCTCAAGATAAATGTCGATAGATAAATGTGGATTGATAAATGTGGATAGATAAATGTGGATCGATAAATGTGGATCGATAAATGTGGATCGATAAATGTGGATAGATAAATGTGGATCGATAAATGTGGATAGATAAATGTCGATAGATAAATGTGGATAGATAAATGTGGATAGATAAATGTCGATAGATAAATAAGGATCGATAAATGTGGATCGATAAATGTGGATCGATAAATGTGGATCGATAAATGTGGATAGATAAATGTCGATAGATAAATGTGGATAGATAAATGTGGATAGATAAATGTGGATAGATAAATGTGGATAGATAAATGTGGATCGATAAATGTCTCTAGATAAATGTCGATAGATAAATGTGGATTGATAAATGTGGATAGATAAATGTCGCTAGATAAATGTCTCTAGATAAATGTCGATAGATAAATGTGGATAGATAAATGTCTCTAGATAAATGTCTCTAGATAAATGTCTCTAGATAAATGTCGCTAGATAAATGTCTCTAGATAAAAGTCGCTAGCTAAATGTCGCTAGTTAAATGTCTCTAGATAAATGTCGCTAGATAAATGTCGCTAGATAAATGCCTCTAGATAAATGTCTTGAGAGAAATGTCTCAAGGGAAATGTCTCAAGAGAAATGTCTCAAGAGAAATGTCTCAAGAGAAATGTCTCAAGAGAAATGTCTCAAGAGAAATTTCTCAAGAGAAATGTCTCAAGAGAAATTTCTCATGATCAATGTCTCGAGATAAATGTCTCGAGAGAAATGTCTGGAGAGAAATGTCTCGAGAGAAATGTCTCGAAAGAAGTGTTTCGGGAGAAATGTCTCGAGAGAAATGTCTCGAGGGAAATGTCTCATGATAAATGTCTCGAGAGAAAAGTCTCGAGAGAAATGTCTCGAGAGAAATATCTCGAGAGAAATGTTTAGAGAGAAATGTCTCGAGAGAAATGTGTCGAGAGAAATGTCTCATGATAAATGTCTCGAGAGAAATGTCTCGAGAGAAATGTCTTGAGAGACATTTATATTGATAGCAAAATATGATCCTCCCGCAGAAATATTTAATTCTATTTCCTTTTTTGTTTAGTAGTAGGTACACTCCGCCCCTGGGTGTGGTGTTTTAAGTTTTTTTTTTTTCTTGATAGACAAAGTCAGATTGGTAGGGTATTCAGAGCCATCCTTTGCTAGTTTTGTGTGGCATGATTCTGGAGGGTGGACCCTCCAGAACTTTTTTATTTATATTTTTTTATTTATTAGCCTACTTCCGATACGATAATCGGAAATAGGCTAAAATTGATTTGGGGTAATTTGACCCCCCCAATACCCCTCCTCTATTATAATCAAGTTCTATTTGAGGTTAATAGATTTATGTGAATTTTTTTATAAACGTCTTGTGCTCTGGTCTCTTGGGGGCCCCTATAATTCGGGGGCCCTGTTACATTGATACAGCTGATACAGCAGCAGCTACGCCTCTGATATGTATGTATGTACTGCAGCAAGTTTTAAAGACGGATCCGAAAAAAAACATGAAATAATAAACAAAAACGCAACGAAAGTCGATGCGCAAAAAAGTTTTGTTATGCAACATATCACTGACTAAGGCACACATATAGCCGGCGGCCGGCTAACCGGCCCGGCTAGCCGGTTTTTCTTCATATGTTTTCTATTTATTCGTGTGAAGGCGCCCGCATAAGAACGTGTATCTAGCAACCGGCTACCCGGACCGTTTACCCAGTTCCCGGCTATGTGTGAAATGGGCCTAATATTCGAAGGACCGATCGACTGCGAAATTTAAGGTTTTTGTCTTTTTTAGAATTAAAGTATAGTGAAGTGTTTTTTATTTTGTAAAATAAGAAATACATAAGAATATTTTTTTTTTTTCATTTTGGTATCCTTGTGAAGAAAGAGGAGGAGAGGTTGCACTGATTCTGAAGGTAAGACCATACAATCTTAAATTAAGATTAAATAAACTAAAAATCACTTTTGAAAAATGACGAGATTCACTTTTGAACAATGATGCGCATTTTAAAAATCTTAACTTAAGAACCGAATGACGCGCGTCATTATTTAAAAGTGACGTACGTCATTATTAAAAAGTGACTCGCGTCATTTTCAAAAGTGGCGCGCCGTAATTTTGAAAAGTCAGATATGTAATGACAACATCATGATCTCGGTAATTCGGATCGAAAAAATGTTGGAGTTTAATTCAGATGGAAAAATAACACGGTGTTACAAAAATGAGGTTTTAAAATATACGCGGGCGGAGACCTATCAGGTTTTGTAGAGCTAGTCGCACTGAATACGAAACGGTATTTGATCGATTATTTCAAAAACTATTGGTTATATTATATTGATTTAAAAATTAGAATCAAATGTACAATTTTGCCTTTCGGAAATGGTATCATTTATTACTGTAAGTGTTGCCGTTGTTTTTTAATAATTTTTTTTTATTTTGATAATTTTTTAATGCCCCTCCCACCTAAACGGGGAGAGATAGACCCCCCTCCCAGGAAAAAAATGTTTGTATTGAGCTCCTCTACAAAAACCCGTTATCAAATCCTGGCGCCCAAGTTATCCTACTACGCGCCGAAACAACATTTTTGTTCTATACCTAAAAGTTCGAATTTCTTTATCTGGGTTGAAATCGAACATTTTTTTTTTTTCTAAGCCAATTTTGAAGTGATTTTCATAAAAAATACCTCGATTAATTGGGAAACAGATATAGGTTTAGAATAAATTTTTTAAATAGCATGTTGTTTTGAAAACATATACTTTAAATTGATGCCGAAGTTGGGCAAATGACAAAAAAAATTGAATTTTTGAACTTTGACAGCTTATAAATTCTAAGTGGTTTAACCGAGTTACATGTTTTATACATTGTTAAAAAGGTATATTTATCTTCTATCAGAAACTGTAAGAAAATCGAAAATGGGTAAAAAATTGTCGAAGCTAGAATTTTTCAAATGGGTGAAGGTCCAAAAAACCGTTTTTTGCCCGTAACTCCAGATTTTGGGAGTGTTAGGGGATTTTCAAATACCGTTTCGTATTCAGTGCGACTAGCTCTACAAAACCTGATAGGTCTCCGCCCGCGTATATTTTGAGTGTTACACCGTGTAATTATACTGGGTTATGTTTGTTATTCAATTAAAAAGTTAAAGTGGAGTTGAGGTCACTTTAACTTTTTAATTGAATTATATTCAATCACTCCGCTTAAAATAAAAATAATTTTCATTATTTTTTCACTTTGTTTATGTTTGTTATTTATAAAAAAGTTAGCTAAACATCCTGAAAGCGCAAAATGTTTTGTTTATCTTTACAACAACATGTGTGCTCTACAAGTGTTTACATTTGATGATGTAAAAGTCGTTAAATTTATTTAATTCGTTAATTACCTAAAATAAGACGTCATTTATATTTCCAATGCAAGCAAGTAATTTATCTGAAAATTGAAAGAGTTTCCCATCAAAATTATATGCCTCTTCCGTCTGCCGTTGTTATCCTCTAATCTGGGCGAACTTTGTTTACAATGAGATTCAATGCTTCAAAAGCGGATCATAATGTTTTGAAGAATAACAAATGATTTTTTTTTAATGTGCGCGTACACATTTTACCTACTTTATGCTCGTATTTCATATTGAGAATTTATGTCATAAAAAGAACTCAATAAACACACATAAACATTCTGAATGGAAACAGCCCGTGTAAACTATTGCATCGCTCTAATGCGCCCGGGGCATGTCTATTTTACGAGGATGTTGGTATAAATAGGGTGCTTGAGAGAGGGCACGCTCCTTGGCGCTATTTTGACATATTATTTTCATGGCAGTTGATTGGTCTGCTCTCATCTGAGAAAAAAGGGGGATTCATCGATATACTAAATAATATTACGAGCACATTTCAATCTGCTTGAATGATCAAGCACACGGTGGTGGTGGGCTGACAGCGACAGCCAATGGATTTGAAATAGGAACAAATTTTCTTTGAAAGTGTTGCCGACGGAAAAGAACACACTCAAAGCAGCGGAGGTATCTATAAGAATTTCCATTTGAAACTCAATCGACAGATGTTCCGTTGTCGGAAACCTTTTCGTGAAGTGAAATAAATAATTGTTGACCCTCTTAGGAGAAGTCAGATGAGCTCGTTTAGACACTCAAATGAGTTTTTACTAATCCTGTTAATATCACCGGATTAGAGAGGATAAATGTCGCTGGGGATCATGCCCGATTCAGTCAAGCGCATCGAGAGAAAAAATATTAATTATAAATGTTCACTTTTTGATTTTATTATTGTTAGAAGATTAGCTATGTAGATATTCAATGAATGAGAGAATTGAATGGATATGAATCCATTCGAGATCATGACAATATCTGAAAAAAAAAGAAGTAGTTTTTTGGTATTTCTGTATTGGTCTGAAATTTTTAAACATCTCCGCTCAGGAAATTTTCAACAAATTTTCATAAAAACTAGGTATGTATGATGTATCTTGTCATATTAAGATATAATATATTTTAAAAACATTAGGTAAATAAAAGTATCTAACATATTTGAAATCACTTGAGTCACAGACTTCAGTTGTAGACTTGAGTGCCACACTTGGGTTGCAGACATTAGTCACTGAATTGAGTTACAAACCTGAGTCGCAGGCAGTGCCGGTTTAAGCACTACCGGCGCCCCTGGGCAAAATTGCAAGTGGCGCCTCTAAAAAAAAATTCATTTAAAAAAAAATTTTTTTAATCACGAAAAAAAGAAAAAAAGCAATAGCAGATTATGTCTTACTTCTCTAATGCATTTATTAACAATGTGCAGTTTATTAGAGTACATAAGGTTAACTTAAAAAAAATTAATTCTTTATGTCATTTAGGCTCAATTGACAAGTTTACCTTTATCTCTGACTTTTTTGTTTAAACACATTTAAAGAGTAGGTACTGTTGGTTTTATTTGAACAATATTTTTTCAAAAACTTTTTCAACTAAGTACATTAATGTCGTTTTCGATTGGAATCACTCAATGATTCACTCATTTTGAAATCCAATACAAAAATTCGAATCGCTTCCACCCAATTCAGAAATTTAATATCTGTATTGGTGAAAAATAAAATAATTTTTTGCTTTTTCACTAGGAGAATAAAAAACTTGCAGCAGGCTTCTGAATGATTCCGGACGTCAATCGAAAACGACACCTTTATTAGTATTAGGTTTGTTCGTTGTGAGCTCTAGGGCACTCTGGGTCGCTCCGAATTCGTTGTCAAGCGTTTTTTGTAGCTCCTTTTTCAAGCAAAGTTATTTCCTCTCTGTTCGATGTTCGCTGAAGAAACAAAAGCTCTGAGGTGTTCGATGTAAAATGAAAACCCGAGAAACTCTGATTTTTTTGACAGTTAATTGACATGACTTAGAGTGCCCTGGAGGGGGGGGACAACGAACAGACCTAATTTTTTATTCTCACACACAAACGTAGTTTTTATAATGGAGAAGTTGTCAATTTTTGACTGGGTTTTAGGTTTTCATGATTTTGGTTTTTCGGGATTTTTGGGGTTTCGGGTTTTTGGGATTTAGGGTTTTTTGGAAATTACCAGCTATGATTTAGTGATTTATATATAGGGGCGCCTTTGCAAAAATTATATTATTTGGTGGAATATTAGGTCTTTCAAAAGAAATTGGGGCGCCTTGTTCTTCAAAGATGAACGAAGATTTTGGACACCATTGTCCTTCCGGAAGCCAAACAAACTAACCCAAAATTGGGGGGCGCCTTCATTCTTCAAAAAGTTTAGGACAAACAATACGAGCGCCGTTGAAAATGTAAAATAGAAAAAAATTGGGACGCCTTGTGAAAGTAAAAATAAATAAAACATCGATTGGAAAGACTTCGTTAGTTCGGGGCGCCTGCGGCGCCCCTCAATTCTTGCGCCCCTGGGCGACGGCCCAGGCTGCCCCCCCTAAAACCGGCCCTGGTCGCAGGCTTGAAAACAATTCCTTTTTTTTTTCAAAGTTCAAAACTTGAACTTTACTGAGAGATTTGAACTAAAGTACTGTTACCATGAAAACTGTTGTTTTTAAGAGGTCAAAGGGAGTGGTTCCATTTTTTTGTCCGCACGTGTATTTTATTTTCCAGTTATAAAACAATTTGGTTTTTATTTATCTATAGGTATATCACAAGATGTAAAAAGAAATAAAAAGAAAGGTAGGCCTAAAAACTTCTGGTACAAGCAAATGCAAAAACACCAGCATTCAGTTGGCCTCGGAAATGGAACAATCCAAAACCGGGAGGCTTGTCGCCGATTGGTTAAAGAATTTGCTATTAACCTACATGTATAGAGATTATTTAGATTTTTTTTTTATTGTAAATTGTATTATGCTCCATCTCCATGACTTTTTTGCTGTAAAAATAGCCTCTATAAGCTAAATTCAACGTATTCAAAAATATGTGATATTTTTTTTGCATTTTTGACAATATTTTATTCGACAATTGAGTGCGAAAACTACGTATTTTTGTAAGACCATATCTAAGTTTGCATAAATCACTGTTATAATAAAAATATTTTCAAGTGCTTAATTTAATAAGAAAACAAAATTTACAAAAAAAATACAATCGTTACTTAATGGCAAAAAAACTTCTTAAAAAGAAATATTTATGAACTATACAGGGTGTCAAACAGTCACCGCCCCAAATGAAAACCATGGATTCCTGAGGTCATTTTAAGTCGAAAAACAGAGGTAATTTTCTCGTTTTCGTCCCGTTTTCGAGTTACCACGGTTTTTATGATTTTTGTTCTCTTTTCCCTTATCAGGCTTTATCTTTGCCAAACTACCTTTGATTTGAAAGATTTTTTTTTTACAACCAATCAAGAATTTATTATAGTTTTAGTTTGTTTCAAAACTTTTTTTTCTGCCGGCAACCGTTTCTCCACAATTTCGCATCAAACACAATTTTCTTCGTTTTGTAAGTTGTTTTTTACACTTTCATATCATTTAAGTCAAAAAACACGTTAATGGGTATTAACTTTTTGTGCTTTTTATTAAAGCCAAGTTTATTTTCATAAAACAAAAATAAGTTTTATTTCATAAAAAAGGCTACTGACAGTAATTAAAAAAAATAAACAAACTGAGTGAATTAAAAAAAAAAAAAAAAAAAAAAAAATTTTCTGAGCTATTGTGGTTAAGAAAAGAACAAATAGATAAGGCTCAGAAAAAGTTTTAATTCATTTAAATTAATTTTTTATTTAAAAATATTTTTTTTAATTCACTCAGTTTGTTTATTTTTTTTAATTACTTTCAGTAGCCTTTTTTATGAAATAAAACTTATTTTTTTATGAAAAAAACTGGGCTTTAATAAAAAGCACAAAAAATTAATACTCATTAACGTGTTTTTTTGACTTAAATGATATGAAAGTGTAAAAAACAACTTACAAAACGAAGAAAATTGTGTTTGATGCAAAATTGTGGAGAAACGGTTGCCCGCAGAAAAAAAAGTTTTGAGACAAACTAAAACTGTAATAAATTCTTGATTGGTTGTAAAAAAAATCTTTCAAATTAAAGGTAGTTTGGCAAAGATAAAGCCAGATAAGGGAAAAGAGAACAAAAATCATAAAAACCGTGGTAACTCGAAAACGGGACGAAAACGAGAAAATTACCTCTTAAGTTTTTCGACTTAAAATGACCTCAGGAATCCATGGTTTTCATTTGGGGCGGTGACTATGGGACACCCTGTATAAACAATGTATATGCCATTTAGTTTGTTTAGTAAAGATGATTTATGGAAAAAAACTATGTATAGTAGAGTGTGAAAAAAACTCAATATTTTTCGCTGTTCTTCGTCCAAATATCGAAAAATATTTTTATATTATGCCCTGTAGTGGAACTCATTATTTCAATATTAAAACGTCCATCATTGAATCTTGTACATGTGAACACTAGGCTGGGTCACAAATGCATGGAGAAATTTTTTTTGCTGACTTTTTTACGGGCACAGTGATGAAAAGGTGCCAAACTGAGAATAGAACAATAATATAAAGTTTGGTTATAATCAGACTTTATCTTCTGCCTCCGGTTGCCCAGCCAAGTTCTCCATGAACTTTGGTCCTAAACCCTTAGGATAAAACTCAGGCCTTTTTCGAACCATTCTAACTTTTGTTTCACTAATGTCAAACATTTCAAACTCGTTTTATTTGTTAACATAGTCCAAATCAAGCTCCTCAAAAACTTTCAGCTACGTACGATTAGTAGTTTCTGAGAAAAAGGCCTTCAAAAATCGCAAAAAGAGTAGCTGATTTACTCACTAACACACTAACTAACATATGATAAAAATTATGGCAAACTTCTAGTTTTCATAGAAACTTGTTATGGTCATGGATCTTGAAGTACATACAAAGAAAAAAATCGAAAAATTGACATTTTACATTCAGGGGGCGTGGTAACCGCCCATTTTGGTAGATTTAATATCAATTATAATTATAATAATTATTATTAAAAAGTATACTTCCGAACACCCTAGAATCTTGAAACTTGGTAGAATTGTAGTTAATGCAAAGGAAACATATTCAAACTAACGATTTTCTACTTTGGAGGCGTGATATCCCCTTAAAAATAATAAAAGAAAGATATAATGTTTCATAAATTAATTGACAAGTCTTAGAAAAATGTAGTTTTGGTTTTTTTTTTTAATTTCTCACAATCGACAAAACATTTTTGCATCCGGTTTCCTGTTTTTGCTTACAAACAAATAAGAGCATTGAATTTTGAAAACTTAAATAGTACTTAATCACATAAAGTTTTGAAAAAAAAAAAAATTAGTTTGAAATTAAAAAAAAAAAAAATTTGAAAATTTTGATTTTGAACATTAATTTTTCAAAAACTATTTTATAAAATAGCTTTATTTGAAAGCAAAATAAAAAAGAGATTTTGGGCTTGACAAAACATGTCATGTTGTTGTAGGTATAACCGTTGATTTTTAATAATATTATAATTAATTAATTAAATCATTTTTTTAGAAAATTGCCCCTCCTGACTAAACGGGGGTGAATATTAACCCCCTCCAATACGATTTTTTTCTTGTCCCGACCCAACACGCTTAACCTTTTTGGCACATCCTCCTGAATTTGCTTGTATAAGAAATGAGATAATAATAAATTAAGCAAAGCATGTGTGGTTTTTAGGCAAAAATCTGCTTTTTCAAAAATGAAACCACAATCCGGAGGCACTTAGGCTTAAAATAATGAAATGAAATTTTACTTATAAGCTAACCATTCACCTTTTGATCGCTGAGCCTTTTTGAAAATCCAAAAAATTGTTTTTTGACCCACCCTGGTGAACACACACCTTTTTTTGTTTGTGTGATCATCAGCATCAGGGCAAAAGTTGTTATTTTGCACGTTGTCCAGGTACACTGTGGCGTATACGTGATCTTTTTTTGTATTTTTATATGAATTTTTTTAACCGTATCGTATGTATTGTGGATCATCTTGTGAAAAAATGAATAGTTTTTGAGTAGGGGTGAGTGGGACTAGAGGCAAAATTCATAGTCGTTTCTCAAGTTAAGATTTTTCTTAACTTAAGCACACACTTGAGTAGGATTTAATCTTGACTTGACAAAATATTTTTTTAATCAAACTCACAATGAAATTTGACTGATTTGACTTTGAATCGCTTCCACTCAATTCGGAAATCTTATATCTGTATTGGTGAATAATTGGAAATTTGGTTTGACGTTTAATTATTTAAATATTATGTCGTTTTCGATTGGTTTTACTCAAGAATGCGCTCATTCTGAAATCGAATGGAACAGGTCAAGTCGCTTCCACTCAATTCTGTTTTTTTATTTTGTGTTTGTAAAATTTTTATGTCAAATATTGATATTATTTTATTTTTTTTCAAACGAAAAAATGATAAAAATTATAAATCTGAAGACGACGGAAGAAGAAAATGTTAAAACAAATCATTCCACTGCATTAATCTTTCTTTTCGGCGTAGGTCGACTCGTGTGAACGTTGGCCGCAGGTGACTAAAGTGACAATTCCCAAAGAAAAATCCTAGTCGACTTAAGCCGTGCGACATAATGTGCGGCTTAAATCGACTCTTGAAAAGTCGGCATAAGTCGTTTTCGATTGGTTTTACTCAAAAACTCACTCATTCTGAAATCAAATGGAACAGGCTAAATCGCTTCCACTAAATTCTGTTTTTTTTTGTGTTTGTGTGAAATTTTAAATGTAAAATAATTGTATTATTTTTAACCATCATGTCGTAGAAGCAATTTCGCATTGTCCTAGTCAAAAGTAAGAAACAAAGCCAGTTTTCTTCTATTAGACCAAGCTAATTTTGGTAGTGGAGGTATATCCAAAATATAAGTAAGCAGTTTTATAGCTATATTCCACAGTACACATAATAAGGTCATATATTCCGAACGTTGTAAAAATTTGTTTGTCAAAAATGGGCACCAATCTGTCAGGAAGGCCTTTGATTTTTATATTTCAATCGCAGTAAAGAGGAAATTTGTTTTTGTTTTAATTTATAAAATGTCATTTGAAAATATTATAAATTGAAAAAATTTTCTTCGTGTTTCTTTGCGGAAAATGGTCAAAAATTGGTCGCCAAATTGTCATGTTTTGACAATTTGGCGCCCAATGCCAGTTCGGAAAATAATACCTTTTTATGTGTACTGTGGCTATATTCGTCCTTTTATCGAATTTAAAAGTTTCAAGGCTTTAATGTTAAGTTTTATATAGTTTTTGGAGGGTTAAATAACGTGAGCTTTCCAATTAATATGAATACGCTAAGTTGACACTATTTTAAATTGTAAATATAAGAACTGATGCTATGTCATTTTTCCTACATCTGAATTCTGAAAACCTCAATCTCGGCGATGCTCAAGATATGAGCTGTTTAAGCCGTTATGTTTTGGAGACTTTTGCGTTTGTTTATTTGAATTATTGAAATCCCTGATATGCTTGGTTAAAAAATTGTATATGTTGTCTTCAACGTTAGGTTGCTTTAATTAAAAAACTCTTATCGCACAGTTTCGGAGTTCCAAGTACGCAAGCCTTTGAATGCTTTTTTTTCGAAAAAGTGCCAATGGCAAAAGAAGTAAAATTTTAAAATTAAAATTCTGTCAAGAAACAAATAATGAAAATAGAATGATAAAAGACAGAATGAGATTTTTTGTTATATAGTGGAGTAACTAAAGCTCACAAAATGGCAATATTAGGGAACCCGGCCGAACAGCTTAGATTTTGATGATCTTTTTTTTCAAACGTCGGTAATTAAAAATACTTTAAAGTCTATAGATTAAAAATTGCCGTTGTTGCCGTTTTATTTTTTTTAAATTAACTGAAGATTTTTGTGAACAAAACAATTTTTTTTTCAAAATTTTTTCTTAAATTTCATAAATTACTTGATGCCAAAAGATTGTCTAGGAAATTCAAGGAAAAAAAAATATATGGGAGTGAGGGACAATCTTCCATCGTTCAAGCGATAGATACAATTTACTTATTAATTAACTTCAAACACAAAAAAAAATAATTGAACACAACGGCAACACCTACAATATTTAAATATACATTTTTAAAAAGCTAGAAGCTTAGTCATATTTGTAAAATTAAAATTAAGTTAATTGAATTAAGGGCTTTTGAAAGAATGGTAACTGAACTCAGATTTTTGAAAAAAAAAATTATTGAAAAAATTTTAACATGCCGTTTTTAAAACTTTTTCGTAATATAAAATGCATTTATTTTTAATTTTTTTTGGCCACATTTATTATGATTTGAAATTATAAAAGAAATTGTCAAAATGTATTACGGTTTATGAAACAAAATAAAAAGTATTTCATTTTCGAAGATCTTTTTTTATAATAGAAGTTTTAAAAAAAAATTTTACTTATTTTTTTTTAAAGTTCAGCATCTAAATATAAAAATATTTTTTATTCATTTAATAACCCTTACTGTTGAAAGTTAAATAGTAAAAATTTAAAGTTCTTATTTACCAAAGTCTTTGAGAAAATTAATTATTTCAATGCAAAAATTCAGTTTTTATAAAAAAAACCCATTGAAATTAAAGATATTTTTAATTTTTTTTCAAAAGTGTGATATACATTAAGGTGGTCCACTTTTTTGGTTTTTACATTTCCGTTGTTCCCCACTCAAAAATTGGTTGCATATGTGTTTTGTATTACACACGTGAAATTTCAGCTTTTTAGGTGAAGTGTAAGTTGGCGCTCAACAGGCTCAAAGTTTTTGCTCAGATGCTGGTATAGCTGGGTCCTCATGCCTAGTAATTAACTCCTGTTTTGATTTATCAAGTGAATTAAGTTATGATGTGGTAAAGTTTTTCATAAAAAACCAATAGTTAAGTGATATTTTCACAGATAATAATTTTTGTTCATTTAAATTCGTCTTTAAGTATTTTTTGCTTAAAGTTATCAAAACAGAATTAATCAATGAAATACGAGCTAATGACTCAAAATCAAAGAAACGTGAAAATCATTTACTTGGTTGTCGGGAACATGCGTGTTTATCATGTTTAATCCAAATTGCAACCTCAAGCCAAGTCCTAATACGATATAATCAGATATTAAGGGTAAGGTAAGGGTAACAAAGTCTAATATTCCAAAGCTGATGAGCGCCCTCTTCCTTTTAGTTTTGAAGGCTAAAACTTTCAGCATATGTTGGTATTGATGTCTGTAGCAAAATAATGGGTGGGGAACTAATGAATTATATGGTTTATTTTTTTGCCTTATAACGTGGACCACACTAATATACATACATATATTACCTTTTCTGCTTCGGAATTCAACTGATTAAACTATGGGCAAATTTTTTTAAAAATAAATTCATATTTTATTACAAAAAGTTTGGAAAAAGTCATTTTAAATTTTTTTAATAATTTTTTTTTTTTTTAATTCTGAGTTTGAGGACCAATTTTTCAAAAACTCTTAATTAAATTTAGTGGATTTAAATTTAAGAGATAAGAATGAGCTTCTGGCTTTTTAAAAATGTATTTTAAAATATTGTAGGTGTTGCCGTTCAAAATATTTTTTTTGTGTTTGAAGTCAGATTATGAGAAAATTTCATTTATCGCTTAAACGATGGAAGATTGTCCCTTACTCCTTTATATTTTTTTTTCTTAAATTACCTACAGAATCTTTTGCTATCATTTGTTTTATGAAATTGAAGCAAAAAAAAAATGTTTTTGTTAAAAAAAAATTAATTTTAATTTAAAAAAAAAAACAATACGGCAATATCGGCAATTTTTAATCTATAGACTTTAAAGTGTTTTTAATTACCTACGTTTGAAAAAAAAAAAATCGTCAAAATCTGAGCTGTTCGGCCGGGTTCCCTTATAATTTGCTTTAGTTACTCTACTAATACTCGAACATTTTATTAACTAGGAGGTAAAGTCATGTGTTTTAGGGAAACAAAATTTCTTCCCAGTTTGCAAGAACAAATTACATAAAAGTATCATTTTTCTCTGTTAGGTAAGCGGTAAAATTTTCATTTCAAAAAATGACCTTTTAAAATCGAAATAACGAGCTCCGCTTCTAACAACGCATGTTTTAGACATATCCTATGAAAAAAAGTTGAATCACTTATACTTTTTTTGCAAATATATCCTTAAAAATATTCTTTTGAAAAGTACCGTTCATGGATAAAAAATATAATTTAAAAAAAATTATCAAACAATTACGTCGGTCCAGTGCTTATATTGTTTTTATGCAAATATACGAATTTTATACCTACTTTAGTCCTGTTCTGAGGCTCCTTAAAGTTAGACAACCTTTAAAATTTTCTTATAAATACGCCTGTCTTTACTACACTTTAAAATCAATTGCAAATAAAATAGACCATTTTAAACATTCCCCTGGCATAAATATTGTACACAAATCTAGACAAACAAAAATTTGAAATGTGCTACCTTCATTATTTCAATCCTAAAATAAACAACCAAGCAGAACACAAAACACCACCCAATAAAATCCCATGGATGTCTATTTACAGTGCATACGCTCCGCCCTCTATTTATTATATTTATAAACGCAATAGCAATAGTAGTGTTTGAGAGTCGGTATCTCTAAAAGAATTACCTGCAACAAAATCTCAGGGTTGAAACCGGATTTCAATAAATCATCAAAGTAAATAAGGGAATTCCCGTACTTTTACCATACCAAAGATATCCTCACATTCCCTTTTTTTCAATTACTATTCCCTATCCTTGCTTCAATCCCCTTTTATCCAGAATCTATACTGAAAAACCCTGGCTCTAAAGTATATAACCAAAGCATCACAAACAAAGGACTACAGAAAATGGATGAATAACGAAAGCAAGAATAGCTCTAAGTTGAACAGTGAGCACAGTTATTAATCGACCGTCGTCACAGTCGGGTGTGCGTCAAACTTATCACAAGAATTGTATGATTCTCCGTCGCCTAAGAAAATAGTGTGTGAAAATTTTTTTGTGACTTTTGATAACAGGACATTTGAGAGAGAGAAGAAAAAAAAGTCAGTGATAAGATAACACAAAACAAAGTAAAACTAATTACATAATCGATTGAAGATTAGAAGAAAAAAAAATAAACATTTACCACTAAACAAACCCCGTGGTTTTGTGATAAAAAATATTTTTGTTGTTTTAAGTGATAAAAAAAAATTTCAAAAATTTCCTACTTAAACATGAATGACGCAGCAGCTTTGGCTGGTATGATACCATACGATACAATCGGGCTCTATGAGCAGCCAAAGCCACGTTTCATATTCAAAATGCCTCGTGTTGTGCCCGATCAAAAGGCCAAATTCGAAAGTGATGAACTTTTTCGAAGATTAAGTCGAGAAAGTGAGGTGAGTGTCATCATTTCTATCGCAATCGATTTTTGTTTTCGCTCGCAGATTTTTATGAATATATTTTTCTGCAGAAAAATCAAAAATTTTAAAAATAGCGGCAATAATTGGTGTGCAGTTTTTTTTTTAAATAAATCTTTTTACAAGAATAACAGCAGAAGAGTATACTCTTGTCTATAAGTGAGACCCCACCGTTCCTCCTTGTTTTTTATGCAGTCTGTGTACTTTGTTATGAGGACACTTCAAATTTTACGTCTATGGTTCTTAAAACTATTTTGAATAGCATAACTAACCAATGAACGAAATAAGTTAAGTTTTTTTTTCAAGACTTTGTTTGTTAGTGTTAAATATGGTATCAATTTCTGTCAGTGTAAAATATATTGAAAACACCTTTGTTTCCATTTTTGTTTCGACAAATGAGTTTTCGCAATGAATTTTGAGATTTGTGAAAAAAGTAGCTAATAATACCTTCCAGATCTTTGTTTTCGGTAGGTACTAGAACACTTTACCTATAAACTGCGTACTTTTTGGTTATATCTGCAGTCCCAAATTTTGCTATCGGCTCTCTTAAACTAATTAAGTAAGAAGTTTGCAATAAGTTTTCATTTTGACATTTGTTTATTTCATTGTTGGATAATAAATGAAACTTGATCCCCCCTTGGTCTGTCATACGACTTACTTTTGCGTTGACATGCAGCACATTATTTGCTGACATTATTTTGTCCCATCTTTCTTGACTTATTTTTTGTCTGCTAAATTGTGATAGATAAAAAATGTTATATTAATTTTCTCGTTGAATTTGCACAAAACTCTAAACGGCTAAATTTTTGGGAAAATTTTGCATGGAAGCTAAAATTTAGCGGGATCTGCGTATACTTGGTTTCCAGATACAAAGTGAGAAATTAGAGTTTTCCAGAATATTATGATTGAAGATTGATATTGAAAATTCAAATCGATGACCTTTTGAGTATCCTAAAGAAAGAATTTGCCGCTGATAAACTGCTTATTCTTACTAATCCAGAACACTAAAGTAGTTATCTCTTTGAAAAATGTTGCGTGTAATCAAAAGGTACAAAATTGCCCCTAGACACTACTGATATCAGCTGCGTTCCTTTGGGAACATTTATCTACCTCTTAGTCTTGCACCTACTTGAAGTTGCTTTCAACTACTATTACTAGTACTAGTTCTAGTACTAAAGTAATTCAAAGCCGTTTTAAATGTGCCCAAAGGAACGCAGCTATCAAAGCTTCTATTTCTGTTAAGTTAAATACTCGCTTCTTAACCCTCTGTAGGCAAAGCTCACCTCTTTTTTGTTACGTGATAGACAGACGGGTGCGAGTTTGGTTTGTACTTTTTCATGTCGCTAGAACTTTTTTCAGTCCCAATATTTTATAGAGAATCATACATAAGGTAAATTGATGTAGAATTTTCCGAGGAAAATGTATTTTCATCATTATAAAGAGACTTTTTTGCGGCCACTTTTTTTAATCCTTATTTTTTTATTTTTGCCGTGCCAAATTTGCACCCGTGTGCCGACAGAGGGTCAATCTAAAGTGGAAAATAATTTTCTCTAGAAACACTCAAAATATTTTATAAATTAGGCAGGATTTGTCTTAATTTGAATTTTAGGCTTTCGCATTAAACTTTTTTCAAAAGCTTGCGTTCTATCCAAAAAGACCGTCGAACTAATTTTCTTTTCTTCTTGGGTGATTTTATACATACAATAAACGAACTTGGTGGAAACACACACAAGTTGTTGTTCTTCATTCAAAACCTTCAATAACCGTATTTGTTGTACATCAGACCATGCCTGAAATTCATTTGTTCATTTTTCTTGAAAAATCTTGTATTTTAACTTTGTTTATCTAAAACTTTCTTCCTATCAGTAATATCGAAAAATTTGCCTAACATTAATGTAGGAAATTTAAATTACTTGCAGATATTCTGTTGAACTTTTTTTCTAGAAGCAAAAGAAACAAGGATATACATCGAAAACGCAAATAGCATCCAAAATATGTATTATGCAAGTGCGAACAAAAATTATGGTTTAAATTTTCAACCAATTCTTTATGGTACATGAGACAAAAAGTTTTGTGATGCGGTAAACTGCTGGGTCAAACATATAAAATTTCATAAATGTCCTAGACTATTTTCTGGGGACGGCAAAGTTGGATGTCTTACTGGTTCTTACTGGTTCTGTTAACTTCTGATTTTATTGACTAAATTATTAAGTAGGTACCTACGTCAAAGACTTGCTACAATTAGTGGAACGATCTTAAAGTATCTTCCAACAATAAATGGAACGCACCTATTCATCTTTAAGTGGACATCAATTTGTAGAGGAAAACATGTCTGCAGCAAATTTTAAACTTTAATTCTACTTTCATTGACGAATGGAAAAAATTAAAAAAATGTCTAACGATTAATGGAAGTTTTTTGCATATACACACGCTTTGAAAAATCCGTTAATCGGTAAACATTGTAATTTTTAAGCTGCTAAAAAAATTGACGTCAAAGTCTTGTTTTTACTTTCTGTCATACGTGACACAAAAAACGTGTGTTGACAAACAGCTTAAAAATCGATTTTAATGTATATAACCTATACTTATTTCACAATCAGCCGGTCACACACCATACTAACTTATATAAGTAAAAAGGTTAATGATACCATAATAATTTATTTAAATGATTCATCAAGAATATTCAAACATGTGGACTTCCACACATTGTGAATCATCGAAAAGCCGGCTTTGCCTGAGAGTAGGTATAACTTTTCAAACATAATCACTAAGTTATTGACAACTGAGAGATTTCTACAAGCGTTAATTTGTTAATTACAATGAATCTTAATCAAAAAAATTAAATTCTCAGAACTAGACTAATATGGAAACCCCCTTTTTGTCACAAGAAAAAAACAATGAGGTGTTTCTGAGATTTCGTCTCATTTAAATGCAATCAACGGCATCACCTTCGGGTCTTCATCTTCGATTAAAATAGTATTGTGTTTATTATATGAAGGTACACATTCGGGGATTTCTTTTTTGATGTTGTTTTTTTTTATTGTTTAACTGCCCATAGCCTACAGGTAAAATCTGGTGATTTACCCACACGCGATAGGCTAGCCGTCATTGTTACCTGATAGTTTTTAATTTTTTTAGGTTGATGACGCAGATTGGGTTTTTATCTGATCACATCAATGGTCCTAGTCATAGTTGAAGTCAAATCTTTGCTTATTCTGGGAAATTAGTGTTTGTTGTCATTCTTTTTGTTGATAAATATAGTTCGACAGAGAACTACTTTAGAGAGATACCTGCTTATTTTTGTATCAAGGCCGTTTAAGAAGAGATGTTAGGTAGATTCATCAACTAGGTGACAATTAAGATGTTGCTTTGGATAGGTTGGTGTCGTAAATTCTTAACCTATTAAAAGAAATACAGGTCTATGGAAATTTGTGACATCTTAAATTTTAAACAACGCCTCTTAAGTAAAATATTTAGATACCAAAATGAATATTTTATGGCATAGTTGGGCACCTTTTGTATTTAGATGAATTTTAAAATAACCGAAAGATTAACTATGCACCTCTAGAATTATTGTAGTTTTGACGCAACAAAACCTGATATGATACGAACATGTAAGCGTTTAATAACATGAGCCATGCTAAAAACAAATAGAATCTGTATTTAACTAAGCGGATTTAGGCTAGGCGCACACATGCGATTTTGATCGCGCGATTATTCAGTCACAAATTAGATGACAAGAATTTCAATGACTGTAGACACAATTTTCAAATTTTTAATCGCGGGAAGCATGTGTGTGCCTGTGCACAGACATTGAAATCCTTGTGATCCATTTTTGCGACTGAATAATCGCGCGACTAAAATTTCATGTGTGCGCCTAGCCTTATGTATGATTTTTTTGCCAAGAAGACTGCCGTCTTAAAATTAGAAGACAAATCTTCTTAATTTCTTGCACCTAAATAAAGCATCTATACGCTACAAAATGTATGCCAAAAGAAAAGAATCTTTTTAAATTAAGTTGAACAACCTTTTATTTTTGAAGAATTAATAAAAAATCAATGAGAAATCACTTCATTTTTAGCAGATCCAAATAAATTGTTTTAAGAAGAAAATTGTTTTTAGAATGAAATTTCACTTTGATTTTAACAGAATTTAAACGTATGCCATTTATTTTTATAAGAAATCTTATTATTTTAAGAAGATAATTTTAACAAAAGCATCAAATTGGTTTTAAGTGCCTTAGTTGTTTCAGTGTTTAAACATTTTTATATTTTTGTAACGATTTTAATAAATATAAGAAATTCGTATAAAATTTCTTGTTGACAGAAACATTCAAAAAAACAATTTGGTTCTGAGAGGTAAATTGGAAATTAATTTTTGGCTTGTATGAAAAGAAGGACAAGGATTTGTACAAACCATTTTGGAACGGAACTACGTTTAATTTCAAAACTTTGAATTTTTGAACAATTTTTCACGTTTTTTTCATCTTAGTAATATGTAATTCTTGGGCCTCGTTCTAATTCTAAGTTTTTGCAGTACTATTGAAGAAAGTTTTAAAGGGCCTTGATTAACTGAAGTATGAAGGCTTTCCTAGAAATTTTCTCGGAGGTCTTAAAGAGACCTCCTATTTTTTTTAATATGCAAGCCTGAAACCCATCTCATCCAAACTATAGTTAACCGACTTGGACCTTCTACAAACTTAACTATTTCTTTCGTATGTTAGGAGTAAAATTATTTCCTTGTATTCAAAACCTTTGATAAATTTAAATCCTATCTACCTCCCGATATCTGTTATGCACCTCATATCTTGCAATTTATACATTCTTTAACAAATTTAAAGCATTATTTTATTATAATTTCTTTTTTTATTGACAAAATATTTATGTTTAAATATTTAGTTCATTTTTAATAAATTAATTTTCTTTGCAGGTTCGATACACAGGCTATAGAGAAAGAGCATTAGAAGAACGTCAAATACGCTTTCAAAATGGTTGCCGCGAAGGGCATACGGAAATTTCTTTTGTCGCATCCGGAACGAATTTGCAATTAGTTTTCAATGCCAATCAGAATCCTTATATTCAGGACAAAGAATGTGATTTCGACAAAGAGCATGGAAAGGTGAGTTGAGTTGTTATTGATATCTATTATTGACAGTAAAATGAGGTTTTTATCTGAGTTGGCTTTCGTTACACTTAGGGATTTAGGTACTCTCCAATTATCATTGCATAATTGACCATTGGTTTCATTGTAATTTCAGTTTTTTTTTTTTTTTAATTTTGTCATGATCGATTGGAATTAAGACTGAAGAGTGGTGTTTCAATTTAATTAGTTACAGAGTGTTGAGATGAGGCTTATAAAATGCACTTTCGTTCTTAGGTAATAGGTGGATTTTTTATTTTGTTTTTCTCTGGGTATTGAAATCGAAATGTTAGTTTTGAACAAAATATATGTAATCAACGGAATCAATTGGATTAAAAAAAAACACAGAAAGTCATAGCTTTCCGTTTTTTTTTTTTTTTTTTTTAATTAGTGTAGAAAATGCGGGAAAGTTCATCTAAAAAAAAACGATGGTAATATTTGTGCAAAACTTATTCAAGTTTTCAAGATTAAACATTTTTCGATATTTCTTGCAGAAAAAATTGAGCCAGAACTTAAAAAAAAACCTAACCAAAAGAGAGGAGAGTATTTAATAGGTATAGACAAAATAGGTACACATACAAAGTGCAAAGCCAGAAACAGTTCGCTTAGAGCTGAAAATTGGTACATCACATTGGAACATTGATTAAAGTAAAATGTCAAAAGTTCCCAAAAATCCCATATGTGTATATAAGTTATTCAAAGTTAAATGTCGAAAATTGTTTTTCAAATATTACTTTGAAACGGGGAAGCTATCAAAAAAAATATATGTATAGACGACTTAAAAAAATTTAATGACCCTTTTTTCCCACGAGCACAATCGTTTAGAAAATATCGCAATTTGAAAATGTGTCAAATGTCGAAAATAAAGAACTTTTGCATATTGTTCTTAAACGGTGAGTCTTATCGAAAAGCGTTATTTAAAAAACTTGTAAATTGTGTTCTATATAAAACAGTTTTTGTTTTTATTTTGTTAAAGCTGTCATTAAAAAAAAATTTGAATATGGTCAAAACTCGAAAATGACGAAATTGTGCTTAGCCCGTAAAATATTTTAGAGCTTTAAAAAAAAAGTTCAAAGCAATTTCGAAATTTTTCTTTTTTTTTGTAGAAGAACATGTAATTTCATTTCACGTGAAATTGAAAAGTGATATCAATTCACTCTCGATCCAATTGAGGAAAATAGGTATATTATTTAATATTTGATGTAATGATACTTTGTTTCACAAAAATATTTCATAACTTTCTATCAGTTGACTTACAAATGAATCGTTTATTTTCAAAACATTATAAGTCCATTTCATCATAAAAAGTTTCAGACGACATATTCTTTGTATTTATCAAGTTTTATCTTTACTTTAAATGCAAATATTTTCCTTATATATCAAAGTATCTATTAAATAAGATTTTAATTCATAAGAATAAATAAAATCATCCTTTTTGTGGGTTTAACAAAAAAATTTCAGAATGGACTTATCATGTTTTGCAAATAAACGATTCAAATGTGAAAGCAATTTTTCAGTTATTTATACCTCCACGAAGGATACGAAAAGTCATTTCTCAAGTAGATGTATGCATAAATAAACTCCTTTTCAATAACCCATATCGTGTTTGTAATTTGATGGATCGATACTTAAAAAAAAGCAAACACAAGCACGCCATACTACAGTGTTATGCCGCCTTAATTGCTCTTGAAAGATCAATATAGGTACGAGGTGCATATAGCAGGAGTAAACTCAAGGACCTGCTGCCTTTGGCCTTTCTCAAGTTGCATGATCGGTTGAATGGCACGCGAGCAACAGTTGTTGGAAATGTGTCAGAGCAAAACTCTCAAGTAGAGTTAATTGAGGAGGATTATATAAAATAAAAATGGAAACAATATCCTTCTCTTTAAATTGCGAAGGATGTTTTTGAATTATGTTAAATAAAAAGAAAAACTAAAGTGCTCGTAATTTTGTTCTTCGATATTTCTTTTCTTCTTCCTATATTAGGAATATATGGTGTCAAATAAGAAGGATTTTGAAAAAGTTCCTCTTTTTACGGATAATTACCTTGTCCATGTCAAATAAATGACGTTCAAGGGTCAAAAAAATACGATTTCTTCTTACCGAACATTTGATCGATGGCCTAAAGGAAAAAAGATACAAAAAGAAAAACAAAACAATTTCATTTAATTGGTCTTGTTGTTACAAGAGAGAGGAAGGTGTCGCAGCACCAGAATATAGCAAGTGAAAATATTTTACGAATAGGTATTCCCTGAAGGGCATGTTAAACATATGTCGTATCGAAAATTGTGTTGCCGACTTCAAGCTGTGTGAGAGTCTGGAGTTTGATGCATTTAAAAGGACAAAGAAGTTCTTCGGACCACCGACTCTTTTTGGACATAGAATGTATTTAACAAATGACCGTGCAGTTGTGTCATGTTTCAGGGGTTCAATGTTCAGAATCCGTATATTCTTTGTGTCTTGTTGTATATTTCCTTCCCTATTTTGTTTTTTGTTTGCTGTCGGGAAGTCTTTTCAATAAATTGAAACATAATTCTAGTAAAATACTATAAAAATGTCTGCAATTAACCGTCCTAATTGTTTATTTGCGACTTCCGGGGTCATTGTTTAGTTGGTGGGGGGTCTTTTTCTGTATTTTCACACATTCATGTTAAAATTTTTGAATGGGATTCCTTTGTGTATAATATTCTACTGAAAAAAGTATCTTTTCTCAAAAATCAAATAAAACACATTTTACCAGCAGGTTGCGCAAAAACAAAAAAATTGAGAAGAATACAAAAAACACCCTTTTTCAAGTACCCATACTCATGAATAGATAGAATATCAATTTAACATGACTTTTTGGTAAATAAGGTTGTTTCAAAATGGCTGCTTTTATATACTTTGCATTTGTAGAGAAACAAGTATCTTTTTGAGTTTCGCATGCGTCAGTTTGTATAGAATCAAGATATATTACATGCGACAGACAGATGGAATTTGGTACCCAAGTATGTATCATATAGATAAGCTACATCGAAGAGACTAAAATCGCCTTTGGGGGACAATTCAATCGATATTTCTATGGAAACGAAAAGGCAGACATTTTAATTTTGCTCATCTCTCACATCCTTGAAATTGTGTATCTATGCTGTTAAGCTTGAAAAACTTGAAAATCAATTCTTCAACAGTTCCTTTTAGTTTCAATTTTTGGTGGCCATTTTGAAATTTAAATAGATACTATGTCTGCAGAAAATGATAATATGTTTTGATTGATGCTTTGGGGTGGTACTTATTCCTAGGGTTTAAATTTATTGATTTATTACAATCTGTCAAACTTAACTTATATTTTTTCTTTCATTTGTTTTTGCAGGTCCACATTAAATCTCACTTTATAATGAATGGCGTTTGTGTACGTTTTAGAGGCTGGTTAGATTTGGAGAGACTTGATGGAGTTGGATGTTTAGAATATGATGAACGTCGAGCCATCCACGAAGATGCAATTCTACGTGAACAAATCGATAGATATAACCAAAGACTTCGTGAATTTGAAGATACAAAGCGTGCATACCGAGATAGTCGCCAAGATGAGATGGAAGCTGTACGTCGCGGTGTAGCTTCTGGTGGTATTGGAGTTGGTGTTGGAGCAGGAATGTGGAGGCGATAGTTTGACTGATTAAAATAATACTAATTAAATAAGAAAACAAAAAATAGGAATAGTTAATCGACAAAAAACAACAGAAAAATTGATAAAAACTATGCCTCAAAATCTTGCCATTTAATGGCACTTGGACTTCATGTGATTTTTTTTTTTTATGTTCGATTCAATAACAGATAAAAATAATACCATAATGTTTGTTTTGACAAAAAAAGTTACGTTTATATTAAATGAACTTTCAATGAGATTTTATTACTTATCATTTATTTTTTTTTATTGATACATAAGTTTACCTATAATTTTAATTTTAAAATGTATGTATTTTTTTTTTTTTAATTTCTTCAAATAGAATTTATTGTGAATAATAAATTTATTTACTTTTTTAAAATGTTCTTTATACTATATTGATTGAAATTTTAAATTAATTTTTATAATGTAAATTGTTTTAATTGTTTTAAGTGCAATTTTTATAAATATAACTACAGTTATATGTGTTTGTAATTATTGAAGATAAAAGTGCTAAATAGATCATAAAAATACTTAAAATATATCTAAAGGGGTATCAAGATATGATATCTTTTCTTTAAAATAATATAAACTTTTTGTTTTATTTATAAAAAAAATTAATAATTTACCAAAGGAAACTCCGTATAAAAAATGTAATCAATTGACCGGAAATTGATTAAGAAAATTGAAGACTATTTACTCCATCTGGCACACTTTTCAAAGTTTAAAATTTAAATTCATTAGATTAAGATGTTGGGCAGTAAAGAAGACATGATTATTTGAATGGTTTCACTTTTGTTAGATATGTAGTTTTTTAAGGTGCATTCAAATGAAAGTTTGTAATCCACGATTTGTTTACCAAAGCACCATCATCACCGGGAAAAAAGTCCTCTATGAATGAGAATTGGCACCACAGTCACCTTACAGTACAGGATTGTGCATTCGATACCCAAACAATCCTTAAAAAGGACTTTTTGGTTACTAAGTAACCAAAACTATAATAAAACATTCTATTTATATTTTGTTTATTTGTGTGTACTTGTTTTGGGTTAAATTTTTTGTATTTGCTTATTTTTCTTTTTGGAATATTTTAAAAATATACTGAATTTAAGAAGCCGAAGAAATTTTAAGTTTTTGATTTTTTTTAAAGGATTTTGTTATTACGTTTATTTATTAGAAAAAAGATGAAGTTGTTGTTCAATTATTTAGTGCAAGTGCTTTGTTATATCGGTTTGAATGTGTTGACACCTAGGTCAAAAACGTGACTCACATTATTTGCACTTTGTCCACGTACACTGAGGTGTATACGTGCTTTTTTTGTATTTAATTTTTTGATTTTTTTAAAAACTGCACTTAAAAGAGAGAATATGGTTGATTTATCTAGCAATTATATTCATGTAATCTGGCGATATGACACATTATTTTAAAGTACTATTTTTTAATGCTGAACGGAACGACGAACGAGAACTTAAACGACCACTCTAAAAAAATGTGTGTTTATGTTTATGTTTTTATTTTGCTTTTTCGTAATATATATATTTAGTTGTGTAAAATTTCATGCCGGGATAGAGTTGTAATAAGTTTAAACTACTTCGTTTATTTGTTTAAACTGATAGAAGCAAACAATAACTGTGGAGATACTACTTTGTTCCTATTTGTGTTTCATATTGAAAGAATTTGGAACTAGTACCGAAACAGGGTTTTTCAATAGAAATAAGAAACTGTATAGAAGTTAATTCTTAGAAAAGACAATGCGGATAACTTAAGTGGAACTTAACCCAATTGTCGCACTCCGTAGTTCGCAGAGCATGCCTGAAGAGATGCGTTTGCGACGAAATCAACTCCTCAACAATCTTGATCAGCTGAAAAATGCAGTGAAAGGAGAGACTAAGAATATTTTACACAATAGCTTTTAAACTCGATTCGTGGAATGAACAGACGATTCCAAGTTGTCATATGCACTTGAGGAGGCAGTTCTATATACAGTCGACTCCCTTTAAGTCGAACTCCCTCTAAATTATTGGAAGAACTGGCAATTGTTTCTATTTTTTTCTTTTTTATTCGTATTTATAATAAGTATAAAAAGTGAAATTTTAAAGTTTAGTATGAGATTGGACATATTCTCATTTTTAATGCCGATTTTTAAATATATGTAGGTGTGAGTGAATGAATTTAGGGCTAGCTCAAAACCCAGTTAAATTTTGCATTATTGATTTATGTTTGTATTTTTGGTTATGTAATGTATCAATAAAGTTATAATGAATTTGGGGCTAAGGCCTAGTACTACATTTTAACTGACATACAAAATTTTTAAGAATTTCGGCCGAGTTGTGCACAGTTGAAAAATCACATTCTCGTTTTCAACTGTAGACATTTCTTATCTGTCAGAAATTAGTGATCCCAAAAAAAGGGAAGAAAAACAAAAAAAAAAGATGTTACTTAAAAATAAGTGCGAGGTTTAGCAAAAAGTTTTAACATTACAAGCAAGATGAACATAACATAATGGAGTCAAACGCTAAATGGAAAAATGTATGCCTTCAAAAAATGTCTTGGGTAATTTTTTCAACTTTTCATAAGGAAGTTAATAATAAATTCTGCAAAAAAAGCATAAACGAATACCTACGGAGTGCTGAAGTTTCAGCAAAAACATACTAATAGGAATTCAATAAATATGGTATAAAGAAATTAACTACATAAATACAACTTGCATGTAGCAAATACTTTCATGTAACTTAGTAATGTTCTTCTTTTCTGTTTTTTTTTTTTTGTCAATGAAGTCATCAGTGATTGAAGTGATTTATCATCGACCATCAAAAAATAAACGCCATAATTTCTGAGTTCGAATATTACATTTTTTACGGAAAATTCTTGATAATTATATTGATCATTATATCACACAGCCGGTGCAGCATCATATCTCTGTATAGCTTACATAATAAATGTAGACGTGTGCTCGATAAAATAAAAGATGATATATGGGACAAGATTAAAACAACCTTTTTTTTTGTTATTTCGATGATAAAAGGGGTGCCGCGTTGAGTCGTAGTAAACGTATCTTACACAATGAATTCAGTTGATGATACTGCATCTGAGTTGAACCCTTTCCTTTAATAGTTGTAATAATAGAATTTGGGCGTGGCTCACAAATGGACAAGAATGAAGAAAAGTAAAAAAATATTTAACAACCATATAATGGGTAATCCCGTTGGGTCAGAATATTATGCTAATGTGGAAAAGCGCAAAGGAGGTGAAATATAGTTGCAAGTCATTTGAAAAACAAAAAAAAAAAAATCGTAGTTTCTAAAGTTGACTTGTTAAAAAAAACGCCTACTTTTTCGTCTGTTAAAATGAAATGGACTTTTACTGTTCGGAGGTCACTCTCTGGAAAAGGGTTAAATTTTTTTTGAAGTCACAGACGGCATTTTTCTGTTACATTTGAAAACTATAAATCACTCAGATACTCTATTGAAAACAAGTTTTGAGTCCATTTCGTTCATAGACAGCTGAATGAAATGATTTCTTTAAAGACAATTGTGTGCCTTGTTTCTAGCTCATAAACCTAATGAACAACATTTGACTTTTGCCGTTCAATTAAAAATGCCAAAATTTCTATAAACTTTTTTCAGAAGTCATTCGCTAATCAATAAAATCAGATTTTAATCAATTTTTGTTTTCGCCAAGGCCGTCGAAGTCCGTTTTCCGACGGCAGCAATGTTCGGGCGTCAGGGAGCCAATAGGGAGCATATTAAGTATCTTCTTCTTCTTCTTCTTCTTCTTCTCCATTATCGACGATAGTCATGATCTCGGATGGGGTCACAACTCTCCCACTCTACTGCTTCACACTACGGCTCCGCATGTGGGGTTCGCCGGGTTGACCTCAGGAAACGTCGGCAGGCTTCTCGATTTTGAATTGTTCCATGTCTTAGGCCAACTGAATGCAGTTGTCGTTGCATTTGTCTTCTCCATGAGTTCTTAGGCCTGCCTCTTCTTCGCGATTGCGTTGGAACGTCGTAAGCGATCGCCTTTTGAACTGGGTTCTCAGGGTTTCGTCTTTGTACATGACAGTACCAGCTTAAACGGTCATGCTGTATTTTATCCAAGATGGTGTTTTTGACGTGAAGGCTTCCTCGAATTTTCTTGCTTCTGATTCGATCAAGCTTTGTTACTCCTGCTGTCATACGAAGCATTTTCATCTCAGCTGCTGTCAGTTTACTCTCATACGTTCTGTACATTGTCCAACATTGTGAACCGTATGTAAGTGCTGGGCGAACAACTGCAGTATAGAGCTTTCCTTTCAGTTTAGGGGGCATTTTTCGGTCACAGAAGATGGCAGAGTTTTCGCGCCACTTCATCCACCCTACACTTATTCGGTGATTGATGTCGTCATCACAAGAAGCTTGGTTGTTGATCATAGATCCAAGATATTTGAACTTTTCGCACTTGGGAAGTGTTGTTCCATTCAGGTAAATGTCCGGAATAGGGCCGTCTGGGTCAGAAAATGGACAGCAGAGATATTCTGTCTTTTTCGCGCCTATCCGGTACCCACTTCCTTCCAGAACATCCACCCACACATCAAGTGCTCGTTGCAAGGATGTTGGATCTTCACTTATGATGGCTCCATCATCAGCAAAGAATAACTGATTCACTTTCGGATCCGTCACTTTTCCTTCAAGCAGGAAGTCAAGGACTGTAATAAAGAGCAAAGGACTCAGGACGCTTCCCTGGTGCACACCGACTTTGATTGGGAACTCTTCGGTGACTCCTGCGGGGCATTTTACCTTCGTTTTTACTTCCTCGTACATGTCCTTGATCATCCGCACGTAGACTTCCGGAACCCCTCGCTGTCTCAGGGACACCCATATCAGATCTCGTGGTTGTCTATCGAATGCCTTTTCGAAATCAACCAGCACAATATGCAAATCCCTTGAGGAATCACGGTGTTTTTCCATTCGGATTCTTAAACTCTGTATGGCATCTGTGGTTGATTTACCCGAGACAAACCCGCACTGGTCATCAGACAGCCGTATTATTTTTCGCAATCGGCCGTCCAAAATCCGCTCAACGATCTTCATGGTGTGTGACATCAGCTTAATCGATCGGTAGTTATCACAGTTTCGTGTGTCCCCCTTTCCTTTGTAGAGCATATTAAGTATCAATGGGGAAAAAAATTTAGAACTTGATAATTTTGAGGGCTTCAAAACTGATGGATGACCATGCGCATGTTCATTTTTTTTTTTATCATCCTTGTAAAAACAAAGATTAATTTAAGATGTTGATTCTGAATATAAAAAAAAACAAGGTTTCCGTTGTAACTACTCAATATTTCAGCAAATTGAATTGAATCTAATGCTTAGCTTCATTTAACAAAAAATAGCTACATATAGTAGACCTAAAAGACATTACTATTATCTGTCAATATTCTGAGAAAGTCTTCATTTTCCTGAGACAAAATCTTCTTTATTTATAGGACGGTAGCCGTAGCAGTTACATACGAATGTACCATAGGTTTTGAAAACTGTGCTGTGCCTTTGTTGTTTTTTTTTTTTGTTCTTTTTCTTTTATTCAATGGTTAAAAGGGGAACCCTTTCCGTGCACGGGATTAAATTGCTGGTATTTGTTGATCGTCAAGATATACTCATTAAACTTTTATTTTGATTCCATTGATGTATGATGAACGCGCACGCACAATGAGTATAATCAGAATCACCCTTTATTATGACGATATCATGAAATATTTCAAAATAATCGAGAATGCATTGCATTGAATAAGAGACGTCTTGTCGCCTTTATATGTATATCGTTGAAAACCGTGATGAATTACGGGTACTGTAGATAACATTTTACCAAATATCTTACTTGTTTTCTTAAAGAGTTATTTATACTAACTGATGAGAGCTTGGAGAAAATCATAGATGTTTAAACGATTGTTTAAGAGTTGGTTGTGCAGACGTTGTTCTTCTTCGGATTATGATCAAAGCTCAGTTTAATCCCAATTAATTTTTTTCATTTCGGTGCATATAAATAATGGAATTTAGCACGAGTTCGCCAGGACTTAGGCTAGCCCTTTGGGTGCCCTGTTTCCAAATTTTTTGGGAGGCCCCCTCCATCTCCTAGACTTGGATACAGCTTTAAGCCTTAACAACATTGGCTCGAAATGTGAGAATTTTCAAACGCATTCTTGTATATTTTTCCGGACTATTTTGCAGAAATTTGAAGCTACCCCATACCCGAATGAAATGCTTAGACCTCGATTTTGGAGCTCGATTAGTTTTCTACAAAATCTGGAATGTAAGCGATTATTCATCTCGGTCTAGCTCTAGTTTACTTTAAAATGAAAAAAAAAAAAAATTTTTAAATTTTGCATTTTTTCGTATTTTGAAAGCTAACTTGTATTTCTAAAACCTTAAATATTTCAAAGAGTTGAGCTACAAAATTGGGGTTTGCACCTTAAAAGCTGTAATTACTAACAAAAAAAAAATAAAAACAAAATTGATTTTTGGACAAGAAATTATCATTTAACTAGCTACAATATATGAGATTAGTTTTCTTTGATTCCGCCACAAACACTGAAGGAAAAAACAACTTAAAATCAACGAAAACCACGTTGATTCAACTATTTTTCGGAATGATTTTGCGTTAAAGACAAAAATTTTAAAATCAAAGTAGAACATCTGCGAAATTAAAGTTCAAAGTGGAGCCAGACAGGCAGTGGCGTACGTTGAGTCGCCGGGGCCCCGGGGTAAGACTAAATTTTGGGGCCCCTTTGATATTTGGGGGCCCCTTAGTTACAAAAAAAATTACTTATACGCCATACGTTTTTTTTTGTATGGCTTATTCATTTTTAGGTTTATTTTAATGTTTTAATATGTTCGTAATGCACTTTTCTATACTTACTTAAAATGTCTCTCATAAAAGTAGTAAACACTTGTACTAGGGGCCCCCAAAATTAAATATTTAGAGACCCCTAAAATAAAAATTTTTTAGCTAAGTATTGATAGTTCTTGGGGCCTCTGTTCTGAAGTAATAAATACATATTTTATTTTCCATCATCAGACATAATTTTTTTTATTTTAGGGCCTCTGAAAAATTATTTTTAATGCCTCAAAATTAAGTGCTTAGAGGCCCCTAAAATATAATATAATTTTTTTGGAGCCAAGAATTAATAGGTATTGGGGCTCTGTTCTGAAGTAATATTCGGAATGCCACCAATAACGTAATGTTTTTATTTTGGGCCCTGATGTTCTTATGTTGGGGCCCCTGAATTTATATTTAATTTTCCATTTGATTGTTTTGAACCACTTTTGAGGATCCTCAAATAATATTTTTTTGCTTTTTTGGGGCCCCTGGAGTAAATTTTTTAAAAATCAATATACATATATTGTGTGGCTACCAATGCATTATACATTACACTGAATGACATACACAGAGAAAAATAGACCACATAAAATAGAACAAAAACAATAAGATTTCTCTATGGTTTTCATCCAAGAAGGAAACCTTATTAAAACAATCGGGTTTTCCTTATTGTTTTAAAATCTGCAAAAAAATAAAAAAAACGATGACCAGGCTGGGAATCGAACTGGAGACTTCAAATCATTAGTCGCCCACCTTACCACCTGAACCAACCTGCCATGAAAATATTGATCGCGATTTTTGTTCTAGTGCTAAGTTGCAAAAAAAAATCAACTTTTCAGTCAAATTTTAATAAGATTTTCTCTATAAAAATAATAAGAAATCTCCTTAAAAAAACCTTATTAATCGTTGATTTTAATAAGATTTCCTTATGAAATATATGGACGGTAAAACAATATGGCAATCTGTTAGTTTTTAGCGGGTCATATTTTTCTCTGTGTAATTTGTCTCCCTGGTTACTTCGTAACTCAATTTATGCCTACAGTTTCTTTCTCTGCATTGTCTCCAGTGGGGGCCCTGGGGTCGGTCGGGGGCCCCAGGGCACCGCCCCGATTGCCCCAAGGGAGTGTACGCCAGTGCAGACAGGGCTACATAAAGTCATCAGTTTCGTTTTTTACTGGTGATAACACGCCAGCCTTGCCAGAAAACCTTGGGACTTGATGGACTCTGGAATCTTATCTTATTCATCTATGTTATATCTTTTAATAACAAAATCACCTTGCGTTAGGACTTAATCGAAGCTTCACGCTGTAAGGTTTTAAAAATCTATGTAACATCGAAAAACTTGAGATGCGATATTATCGTTAGTCCACTAGATGTCGAGTACCAAGGTCCTTTAATGCCACTATATATTACATATAAGTAAACTCAATGATATTGATAATGTTTTCCAATAAGTCTCCCTCCATTTAAATGTAAATTAGGTAGTCGCCTCCATTAAAATGTTTCATTTTTCGCATATATAAATTTTCCATCAAGTACTAAAGAAGTAGGAACATTATACACATTTCGTCACTTCCTCAAGGCGAGTGGCTCATTACATGTCCTGCACGCTGTCAGCCCTTTACAAATATGTTTTAATTAATCAGCACACATTTGTGCAATAACTCGTCAAAGAGCGAGACAGAAATCGGGAACAATTAGTCCTCAAATAAGGGCATGTCATGTGAATTGTTTGTAAGTCGTTTCGACGTCTCACTAAACAAAGGTCATTATGGGGGTGGAGGATTTTGAACCTTTTCGAATCAAAAAGGGAAAATTGCCAAACAATAAATAATTCTAAGGTAAGGTCTAAGGCTTTGTTGTCAGTTGAATTGGAATTGCTCTCTTCTCCGTGCACTGTGTATTGTAGGTATAAATTTTTTCAATTCTTCCGATATGTTCTAATTTCAGGCACCAGCGCCTGATGCATCGTATATCCAAATACTCGCTGCGCATATAATATCTGAATGGCAAGAAGCAGTATTATAGTGAATGGTGGCTGACGCGGCATCCCTCTTCGTTTGCAGTATAGCAATCCATCTGACTCTAATTTGATGTTGTTTGTAAAACTCTTATTAGTTTCGTTTATCCGCTCTGAATGATATGACTTTGGAATGACGTCCTTCAAACTGGCACTTATAGCTACAAATGTGTGAGGTATAGCTTACCGTCCATACATATATGAAAGGCGGAGATTTTTGCTTTGTTGTTTGAATTCGGACAGTTTTATAATGATTTCCAAACAGAACGTGAAAAGTCGAAGAACTTTGAAAATGAGACTCGTATACGATTTCAATTTTATTTTTGTTTGGGATAAATATTCCTTAATAACGATATCTCCCTTCGATATGGTCATTATATCTACCCACTACAAATTGTACGTGATTAAGGGGCAATCAAAGTCTGTCGATTGTATGGAGAGGAAAGACTACCATTGTAGGCAAGGTGTGCAAAATTTCGGCAGGTGGAACGAATTTTGATAGGAAATTAGTTTTTACTTATGAATGATATCAAGCAGTAATCGACTTTTGAGATCCAAAAAGATTCTCGACTTTAAAGATATAGGTACAGGCTAGAATATTTACTCAGAGCCTTCCCAATTCTCTTAAGAGTGGTTAAAAAAGTTAATAGATCTGTATTATGTCATAAATATTAAGAAGAACTTAGTGACAAGAAATTAATAATAATGACACATAGTGCAAGAAAATTCCTGGATTCCCGGATAAATAATATAGTAGATTAGACTTTGCGATTAGAGTTGCGAGTTGGAAGGTAAGAGGTAACACTGTTCCAAGCTTAAAACGTCCCGAAAGTGTCCCGAACGTGTCCCAAACTTGTCTCGAACGTGTCCTGAATATGTCCCGAATGTGTCCCGAACGTGTCCCGAATGTGTCCCGAATGTGTCCCGAATGTGTCCCAAATGTGTCCCGAATGCGTCCCGAACGTGTCCCGAATGTGTCCCGAATGTGTCTCGAACGTGTCCCGAACGTGTTGCTAACGTGTCCCGAATGTGTCCCGAACGTGTCCCAAACGTGTCCCGAATATGTCCCAAACGTGTCCCGAACGTTAACTTAGGTACCTACTAACTTGACAAGATCTTGCTTTGGGAGGCAACACATAAGCATCTTTGACAATTCAAGTCCTGAAAATTGTTCAATAAATTATTTCGTATTGTAGTATCACTTCTGATTGATTTTTAAATTAAAAGAATCTAATTTGTTTTTCAACGATTTAACCTAGTATACCTTTTATATTTCAGTAAAAAGTTGCAATTAATCTTTGTAATCCTTGAATTTACAATCATTGGGTCATACTCGTATCGTAGTCACTGTCTTAGCTGCTTCTAAGAAAGACTGGAGTTTATCCTATTCAAATTAGGTACATTGGATAAACACAAGTCTAAGATAAACTGGGGTTAAAAACGACTATGAATATGCCCTATTGTTTTAATAACAACACTTAGTTCATACCTTTAATCTCAATTTGGATACCCTTAACATTTTGCCAGTGCACTTCTAAGTACTTTCCTCTTAATTCTTGTGTTTTTGTAAAGCTTATCCTCATAAAAAAAAAAAAAATAATAAAAATTTACAAGCGACAAGAATTTTCTCCAAAAACAAAAATTAAAAAAATGTTGTAATCTAATTTAAACGAATAGTTTTCTTCGAGGGGATGTTCGTTTCATTTCAACTCCAACCCCATAGACAATTATTTCAAAGATGCGTCTAAGTGTTTTCTTTTTAAATTTACAAAAAGGCACGTTCATTAATTGCAAGGGCATGTTCTAAGGGTTGAAGGAAAACATTTTGAGTATATTGACGAGACAAGAGTAAACTTTTTTTTTTAAATTCCAGAGTTTGCAATTCGTGATATAGTCAGGAAGGAATTTCTATTGTAATCCTTTTTAAAGAATCCCTTTGCAAAACAACACGAAGAATTTACAAAATAAAAAATGTATGCTACTATACTTCCATTAAATAGGTATATTTGAATTTCTGCATTCCTTATTTGATGTTGAATTTATTGAAATTAAGCAGCACGTGTTGAGGATTCTAAAAATTTATACGAACAATGTTGTTTGTCTAATATTGATGTTGTCTGATTATTTGGAAAATTTGATTCGAGGCAATACGTGATATATCTGATGTTTAAGCTTTGTTTATTGATATTCTTGCTGTTTTTCAAAAAATGTTGGGCAGATTTTTTAGTTCAACTCAATCAAAAAGTTCATAGGTAAAAATGTATGAACTACTGATGGAAGCTGATATCTTGAGTCTTGTAACTCAAAGAAACCAAAGGCTTTTCATATCTTGATTGATACTTGGTATCAGAATTGAAGCTATATCAACTCTATGAATTCAAGTGACACAAGACCGTTTATAAAAATTTTCAATAACATATATTTCAGCCCCCTCTCCTCATCTCAACTATTAAATTAACTCATTTCTAAGTAATAATTTACACCAACAATATTATCACTGCAGGATATCTTTCAACACCGTGCACTATGAACCCTGATGTTTTCATTTTCAATCATCACTCCTGCTTAAGGAAATAAAAGACTTTTGTTACTGTCGCTGAAATATTAAAAAGAAAAAAAAATTCATTAACATTGTCATCGGGTGAGTGCCTTTCCCAATAAAAAGGGGCAGCATATGCTTCCACCCCTTTCAAAGGTTTTTCTATTTTATTTTCGCAACAAGATTTGATAACGAGGCCAAGCTATAGCGTTACCGGGATTGAATTGGACTCGCATGAATCCTTTTTTTGTTATCCCTTTTTTTTATACTACGTGTAATGTTACAGTAGACATCAGTAGTTGAATTAAATATAACAGAAAAAAAAAAACTTTGTGCGATATTCCCATATTAAAGGCAGATAGAAAAGGGTCCACTTTTGACATCACTTCGATACACCAGGAGGAGACAATAGAATGAATAGAATTGTGTTGTGTCGCGTTCACTAGTGTGAACACATTAAGCACTAATTTAAACCCATCACATACATTTTCGAACAAATCAGTGCAAGACCGGGCCGCGCGCGGCAGCAGCAGCGTTGCGGAGCATCAGATGCGTTTGATTTGGATAAATGATGCTAGCAGTTATTTTATGCAAAGAATATACGAGGATACTATATTTTATAAATTTCAATTTTAACCCTCAGATAAAGAAAGGATGCGCTAGTAAATTAACCGTGTTGTAAAAAGGTGGGTGGTAGAAAAATATCGCTTGTTTAATCATTAGTTAGGGTGAACACGTGCGAGCACTTTCAACTGACGCAAGTTTAAGATTAGCTAGACACTGCTCATCCAAAGCCATGAATATATCTAGAGATTATCCTTGATATTAGCATTCTCGGGCCAGTAGATACCTTTCGCTAAGTGAAACATCAAGAATAGAAATCGAAAACCTTACCTATAGAAAATCGAAATGCCTCTGATTGTAAGTATCATGAATATTAATTTGGTATTTGAAGGTAATGGAAGCAAACAAGTGGAAGCATTCGGATTTATCTACCAAAAGTGCTTTCAGATCATCCATATTGAAAACTGATTTTTAATAAATGAAAAATATATTTGTTATGGTCTAGCAGCACCGTTTTTAAGTAAGTATCAACTGAACACGTGACATTCAACGGAAATGAAAACCCGTGGTCATTCTAGAAAACAACACAAACCGTATACTTACGACGACGTAGCCATTCTATTTTACTTTAATACATGCTATAACACTATGTTTTTCAAGTCTTTTAAGTTAAAGAAGTTTAATTGGGTTGGCTAAGCTACGGGAAAAATACAAGTGAAATTATGAATTTCAATTTTCTTTATGAAGTATGTACTGTACATTATGCGTCATTATTCTGCATTCCAAAATCCTGTATGCCTAAATTCTGAATATACGCGTAGTTATATTTTTTACGTTCATAATTTTGTATTACATTATTTTTCTTTTCTATTCTGTACCCATTCTTAAAATTCTTTAAATTCAGAATTCTGTCAAAATGTCAAAATTTCTTATATTTTCAATTCAGATTTTTTTCAAATTCTTCAAATGCGTTAAAAGCTAAAATGTACACCTATTTACACGGAAGAAACAATTTTCAGAATTTCCAAAACTTTGTAACTGATCTGATAAAAGAAACAATGCTTTGAAAGTGAAAAAATGCATATTAAACTTCATTATCAAAACAGATTTTTGTTAATCATTTATAACTAGAATTTTGGAAAACTGAATTTACAGAAATTTTAAATAAAGAATTTAAGGAACAACATTTTCGCACTTACAGAATTATGATCCCAATCCATATCTTACAGAATATTACAATTCTGGTACAAGAATAATTTACAATATTTACAAGTAGATGCAAACTGACTTTCGGCCTTAAAAAATGTCTGTATCACATTTGTCGCGTCCTGTCTTCTGTGGTCTACTCACGACTTGTCGCACTTTGATGATCCTTAACTAAACAAAAAATCAGGGCACATAAAAGTATCGGACTGTGAATCATATTTTTCAAAAATTCCTTTCGTTTCTAAAAAAATCACATAATCGTCTTTAATGCATAAATTTCAAATGGACGTATTTCAGCATTATTCTGAACGCCTCAACTATTAACAAAAAATACATATCTGTCAAATCGAACTTAACAATTATTGAGTTTTCCAGTATATGCATATAAAAAAAAAGATAACTTAAATAATTATAATAATAATTAATTGACTTATTTGCAAAATAAAAAGCAGAAAACAATAACACATACACAACCCTTGCAAATGTACATGTATTTGTTCTAGGACTAACAGATTAGCTAACAAGGAAATCTATTTCTATTTCAAGATTGTAAAAATCCTCATTTGAATGAATAGATTTATTTTTTTATATTGTATAGGAACATAATGTACACAGAATATCATAATCTTGCTCAATTTTATTAAACAAAAAAAAAAAAACTAGGAAACATAGAACATGTATGAAACATCCGATATCAGCTTAAAGAGATAAATGATAACAAAAAAAAAAACAACATACAATTGCTATTCACATTCGAAACTATTATTATCGGAACGTTAAACAACAATACTGGACAGTCTTTTGTTGCATATTGCACCTAACTCAAATTTCGAAGAATGCATCTTCCGGCAAATTTCCATTTCAATAACTAATCTCGACCAGTTGCATGATGATCGCATGAATTACAATTGTAAACATAAAAAAAAAGACACAAGTTCTAATACCAACGTATAATACACAGAGAAAAATATGACCCGCTAAAAACTAACAGATTGCCATATTGTTTTACCGTCCATACATTTCATAAGGAAATCTTATTAAAATCAACGATTAATAAGGTTTTTTTAAGGAGATTTCTTATTATTTTTATAGAGAAAATCTTATTAAAATTTGACTGAAAAGTTGATTTTTTTTTGCAACTTAGCACTAGAACAAAAATCGCGATCAATATTTTCATGGCAGGTTGGTTCAGGTGGTAAGGTTGGCGACTAATGATTTGAAGTCTCCAGTTCGATTCCGCCTGGTCATCTTTTTTTTTATTTTTTTGCAGATTTTAAAACAATAAGGAAAACCCGATTGTTTTAATAAGGTTTCCTTCTTGGATGAAAACCATAGAGAAATCTTATTGTTTTTGTTCTATTTTATGTGGTCTATTTTTCTCTGTGTACACATCATCAGGAGATCTTAAGACATTTCTCATGAAATTCAACAAAGTGTCGGCATTAATCAAAGAAAAGATTTGTTCATTTATCCACTTGATTTGCACAACTCAATAGGACAGATGACATAAAAAGAAAATTAAGTCCAAACATTTAAGAATCTTTGCTTTGCTCCTACAGGTTAGGTACATAAATAAATACAGCATACAGGTGGTGGAACTGTATCATATAAGATATTTTGTGTTCATACACCAAAACAAAACAAAATAAAACAAAAAACAGATTTAGTCAATCCTCTCTCGGGGGTGTTTTTTTCTACACTGATTGCATTAAGGATAAGCCCTTCAAAGAACTTTTCTCCTATATATCAGTATGACTTAAATACATCAAGGATCCTACACTGTTAAACATACAGGTACAAATAAGGTAGGAGTTTTACTAGACAATGAGACTTTTATGAAAGGAAGAACGAACCTTACCAGTGTGTTTGCAATGTATTATACATTTTTTTTTTCATTTATTTACTTTTTTTTAACAAAATAAAAATATAGGGTAAGGTGGTATAAGAGTGCGCATTTTAGAAAAAACACTAAATAAAACAATAACAACAAGAATTTAACTACTTTTTTTATATATAGTTTTTAGTTAGTAATCAAAGCAACGAAAAAAACTTAAAACTGGTAACAAAAATGTGTTAATTCAATAGTTATAAAGAAAATACCACTTTAGGTCATTTGCGCACTCTTATACACACTATTGTGTAAGAGTGCGCGGCTTAGTTTGTAAGAGTGCGCAGCTGCGTACAGGTGTAAGTTCGCACAAAAGTCACAAATAAAACTGCCTATCTTTAAATAAACAGAGTATTTTTCAACCCATCACTCCTTGCATGAGGAACAATCAATTTAGTCTTCGATTAATGGTTCCGAGAAAATTTCAATACTTCCTAGTTACTTTCATTCGCTTGTTTTTTGTAAAACTTGTATTTTGTTTCTTTTTGGTTGGAATTGCTTTTTCTAGCTGCTGTTTGCTGGTATATGGACAAATGCCAGTTATTTTATAGCCTTGGATAGCATTTACTGCTCTTATAACCCGCGCACTCTTATACATCATCATGGTGCGCACTCTTACACGTTCAGACATGTAATCGAAGAATATATATGTATTTCACAATGCACTTTATGACCAATCTTACGTGTTCCTCAAATGTTTCTTTTTGTCGACTTTTCAATGTCCCATACTTTGTTTATTGTTATTTTTTGTTGTTAATTTTTTGTTGGAAAAAAAGTGCTAAAAAACTTAAACTTAACTAGCACCTCTGTTTACAAACACATTTGCATGAAATTTTGACAGCAGATCAAACTCGTTTAGATCTTTCCAAAATAAGTGCATTCAGTCTTATATTTCCTTTCAAACCGTAGAAAATCGCTTTGCGCACTCTTATCAACCGCGCACTCTTATACCATCCTACCCTAACAAAAAAGGACTCCTTCTAATTACATTCCTTGCTTTCCTAATTTTTTTTTGTTGAACTAAATACTTAGAAATGGACCTGCCGATACAAAACAGCCCGGGGATATTTTTGACATCTCGTTCCAGTCATTCATTTTGACGTTCTTTTTTTAGCCTCCTGGTGTGTTAGTATCCTGCTGGGAGTTTCATTGTTTGTAGTATGACTGTCGTATAGTAGTCAATAATCATAATACCGCTGGGGGCGATCGATGCGACGCGTACGTCAACGCTATAACCTTTGATTCTATACTTTTATTATTGTACTTTTGCAGGAATGATGCAGACAATACAAAAATCCAGATGAATTGTGTCTTTTTGACTTTTATCCTCTTTTGACAACATAAATAATTAAAATGTGACAGTAGTTCGTTAGATTTACCTTGTATTTATTACAAGAAATTTTCTTTAAACACATATCATTTGAAGGTTTGCTTGTCACACTTATGCCTTAAAAACGCATATCTCAATCGTATGATGTGTAATATTCCAGTAAAAAAACATATCTTTTCGAAATCTTCCCTAAAATGCACATCAAAACTATTGGTGTCGGAAACGCGCATTCTTAGAGATTTTTTATAGAAATTAGCTCGTAAATCAATATTTTTTTTAAGTAAAAAAAAAAATTAAGTTCGCTGCTCAGCTCTTTTGTTTACTAGAGACCAAACTGCTAAAAAGTGCTTACTTTTCTATATTCAATTTTTAATTTCAAATTATTAGTATTATTAGACACTTAAACTTGAAAGTAGTAGTAGATTGGTTTCTAGTAAACAAAAGAGCTGATCAACGAACTTTATTTAATTTTAATTTTTTCTTTAAAAAAAATATTAATTCAGTGTGTTTAACATGTGATATTAGGAATGCCGTTTTTTTCTAATAAAATCGTGTTATTATACTTTTCGATTCTGTAGTGGAAGACATTGCACCGAATAGATGTTGAAAGGACTTAATTTTTGAGTCCATTTAGCCTCTTCAGCTAGCGCTTGAACATGAGTATTTTCAGCTCAAAACTTGGATTGTACATTCTGTCAAAAACCTTTCGAATAAGACACAAAGTTTGACTAATTAGATAACTGGAGAAAAAATGTCTGTTATTTATATTAATTAATTTTCATCCGGACACGAAAATAAAAATGAAATCAAAGATCATTTTCGAAATCTTAACCAATTCGTCTTGCGAAAATCAATCAAAGACGATCCAAGAAAATTTGAAAATCTTTATTATCTCCTAGTTGAAATGAGAAAAGCATGGGAAACTATAACATTAGTAACGCCAAGGAAAATTGTAGCAAAATGAAGCCAATAAAAGTAATAAAACTTCTCGTTCTCACAAGCCAAAACGAACAGAAAAGTACTTTTTATAATTTACCATAACGAGATGATAGTAGTAAAAATAAATTCACAGATAATTGCTGATCAGATGCGGAAATATTTCGCAACCCTTTTTGCAATCCTTTGCGACTCAATGTGTCCTTATACGACTTCACATCAAACATAACCACCGCACCGAATAACAGTGATTTCAGAAATGAAATTTATTTAGGGCCTCATAATATGTATTTCTTTTAATCGAATTAAAAGTGTTGAATCATCGTATCGATGCGATATTTGTAATAAGGATGTCAAACCCGAAAAAGGAAAAAAAAAAATCAACCCTTTTATGCTTCATGCTTCGCATCATCATTTATCGTCAGATTATCCAAATGAGCACAATGATCTTGTTCGCATGTCATCCATAAATGTACATTTCTACATACGTTACAATATTTGACTATTAAAAAATTGTTCCCTTTGTAGATTTATTAAAATAAAGTAAAAAAAGGTGTTCCTTAATTCGTTTCGGTGGAAGACATGCAAATATTGAACTAGGTCCCGTTTATGCATCTATTATGTTCGTTATTTTAATCCTTTCTTTCCTTTTTTTTTATTGAATTGTCAACGCTTGAAATTTACTACTGGAAAGAAAAAATTGTCACCCTTGTTATAAACACTGACATTTCTAATAGTACTTAATGTCCTCTTAATGTTATGCATATTGAGTTTTGAAGTCTCTTGCGCAAACAATTGCTTTTTTTGCTGTCAAACGGCGCGGCGGTGTTGTGTACTTAAATTGACAAGAAATTTGATTCTAATGAATATTAAAATTTACAGTTTTTGTTCTGTACTAAGTTTGTGTTTGTTTTTGGCAAGAAAAATAATAGATTTTTGCCAACACCTGCTTATTCAAAAAAGTGTCAAGAATTTAGCATGATTATGTTAAGAATTTTAAATTATATGACAATAATCAAAGTTGAAAGGCCAGTTTTCCATTAATGAGTTTACTACAGTTAAGATAGTTAGTTAAATTAATTAATATTAGGCTGAGCCTCTTGTTTTGATTTTTCGACACAAAATGAATAATATAAATTTTTGGTATTGATATTGATATCGAACTACTTCAGTACTGGTGGACTGGTATGGTGTCTTCGGGAAAAAAAGTTCATTCAAAGTTCAAGAGTGTGAAAAAGAAGACTGTTAAAAGGCTCGAGAAAGGAAATTTTTGTCAAACAGTCGGCAAAGTATTGAAACAAAGCATTAACCGCACGGCTTTTTGGCGCGCGCCGCACCACTTCCACACAATGATAACAAATTTCTAAACCACCGCACCAACGCTGCACTACGTCCACGCCATTTTAAAATATAAAATATAAATTTTATAAACCGCCGCACCATCACCGCACCACCACCGCACCACCTCCGCACCATTTCATTTTGAAAAAATGAAAAAAATCATTTTGAATGTAAAATTTCGCTGCATCACCGACCGCCGCACCACGTCCTCACCTTGATCAAAAATTCTAATATTTAATTCGCCTTCGAAGTTATTTTGACTTAAACAACAAATTGCCAGTTCGAACAATCATGACTAGGTGGTCGAGTGGTTAAGGAGTTGGGTTGCTAATTTATGTAGGTACTCTGCACACGCGGGTTCGAATCTACTTTTCGTCGGTAGCTTTTTTTTTATATTATCAATCCAAAATTATGTATCATGTTTCAACAAATTTTTCATTCAAAATGAAATGGTGCGGACGTGATGCGGCGGTAATGTGGCGAAATTTTTCGCCAAACGGTCAAGAATTTTTTTTCTTTAAAAATTCAATTTCTATTTTTACTCGGGAAATTATCGACGTAATAAAAACTGCATCATTTTCCAAATGTTCACTTTGTCTTCTAGTATTGTTGGTAAGCTTAACAGCAATTAATCTCTTGATTTTTTATCTAATAAAGGCTTAGTTCTGCTGGTACCTACTTTATTCGTTGAAAGCATCAGCTGATTAACACAATTTAATACTTGAGAGAAAAACGTGTTGTAGTAGAGTTACCTTAAATTTTTACTAATTTATATTTGATCGCTTGGCTTGAATGAAATTAATATTCTTCAATATTGCTTTATACATATAATTATGTTTGCTCCATAATTAACTCAACAATTTTTTTGCGTGTTGTTTTTTTTTCAGTAAAAGTGCTTCAAATTTTTATAGTATCATATTTATTTGCATAAATATCTTAATTTACATACAAATTTTATAGCATATATAAAATCGGGGATTCACCTTTCTTTTGTTAAAAAAAAAAAACAATATTAATAGATTTATAACAAGATTTCAAAGTTTCTATAAATATCTGAACTTTGTTGTAGGTAACAATTTTTGTTGGCCTAGAAAAAAATTTGTTTACCATTCTCACAAAGATTTCGCAACGATTACCATCTTTGAACATTTGAGTTTACAGACCCTCGCACAAGTCAAATGTTAATCGGATTATGAAACAATGATGATAAAAGTATATGAATCAAAAAGAACAACCCTTTTATAAGTTGCAATCGATGATTATGATTACACACTTTTTGAATTGATATTAATGTGATTTTTTTGATTTTTTATATTGTAGGCATTCTTTTCAAATCTCTGTGAAGCATTTCATAATATAAAAAGAAAAAGTTTGTGGTTTTGGTGGTTAATCATAAAATATTGTAGAAAATTACAAACTCTAACAAAAAAAATAATTTTTCATACAAATAAAATACATGGGTTATATTTATGCCAAGAAATCACATACACACATAAAGGTTGCTAAAAAAATATTAATCAATGCAAGGTTATTTTTCATTTTAGTGGTTTTTCGTAATATTCTTTGTGGTCAGGCGATGAAACCAAGTAATTTCCGGTTAAAATTATGGGAGAAGTAAAGTTACCACAAAGGTTCAAAATTACCCTGAAGCTACATTATAATAGTTATTCAAAATTATCTTTTTTTCTAAGATGAAAACCTGAAAAAAGAAATTCCAATTAAAAAATTGTATTTGCATTCTTATATGCATTTTAACACTTATTAAAAAGAATCGACTACTAGGATTTCATTTGACACCAATTTCAACTTTTAACATTATGATCTAAGCAACTCGACGCCCGCCCGTCCGCCGCGTGGACTATATTGACGATTTGAATGAAGAAACCTAATACCTTTAGAAAAAATATGATTTATAATAATATGATAAAAAATAATAGTTATTTTCATTTAGGAAAATGAAATACTTTATCTAATGCCCAAAATGTAGCAAAAAATCGATTATTAAAAACTTATAACGGAAATATCCCAAAAAAGCAAGCTTATTTATCTGATTTTGTATTCGAGTTCAGCATACTCAAAACATCTAGAAAAATATTTCTTTGTTTCTGAAACAAAACCACTGTAAACTATGGAAATGCTTAAAAAGCACGTAGCAAAAAATTGATTATAGAGATTTAATAACGAAAATAGTTCGAAAACGCGAGCTACTAGAAAAATTCTGATTTCGGATTAGAACTCTAACACACTCAAAGCATTAAGAAAAGTATTGTTTTGTTCCTAAAAAAAGCACTGTAGGTTAGCTAGGGAAATGATTAAAAAGCAGCAAAAAATCGATTATTGAGATTTTGTAACGGGAATATCTCAAAAACGCGAGCTGATAGAATTTTTTGACATCGGATTCGAGTTATGTACCCCAAAAACTGTTGGAAAATTTCGTCAAATTTAAATAAAAACTTTAAAAAAATTGTTGTTTTCTTTCTTTTTTGTGCAACAGTATTACCATAAATTGACGTTTTGAACACAGCGTACTGATAAGTATGAAAATTTAAACGCAGTGTTGAGATTGTCATACTCTGTGTGTGATGAGACCTTAAAAGTGTTAATACTATCTATACCTACCTACCCAAATATAATTTTTTACATTTTAGTGATTACAATTTTTTTAAGTTGGTCCAAATAACCGCCATCTACTGTTATAATGATTCTTATTAAAAAAGTTAGTATATGTTTTTGCACATTAAAATTAAACCTCTTTGACTGTGCGTCTGCACCTTTGTCGCAAGCCAAATGAAACGAACAAAATTCAATGAACTAGATAATTAAATAAGAATTCCAGTACCTACATATTACTGTTTATTACAAGCAATGATGCCAAAATACCACCCAGGTGAAATAATGTTTTTTCTTGGCTTCATATGAAATTTAATCGCTAACGTGTGGGGAGAAATTTAATGTCATCCACAGGACCACATTTTGCCTCTTACGCCCGAAGATGCGTAGCGTTGGTCTTGTCGTGTCAGCTTTATGATCGACAATTTATCATGGTACCTGGAACATGGCTTACAAAAACTTAATGTTACTCTATATCACCGTCCACACATCACATCAAAGATAGTTTATCTTCTTCTCTTATTCTTACAACTGCATGGATCTCTCTAAAGGTAAATTTAAAAAGTGGTTAGCAGACATGGCTAAGCTACGTTTTGTGGTTTGAAGCAAATTATTTCCATTCAAAATGGTAACAGAGACAAGTTCTAGAATTACTTTATTATCGCTTTTCCTTTTTTTGAAATTCTTAAGACAATCTAAAAGAGTTCATTATAGTGTTTATGAGATAATTTCAGGCTGGTGGACATGTAAGTTTTCTATTGTTCGGGATGACTTCGTGGTTTCATGCATCATTGCGTTAATTGAAGAAAGTATACGGTTGTCGATGAAAGCACGCCCAAATGATAATACCATTTACTCAACAATTTGCAAAACAACCTTTAAGAAGTTGAAAGTTGTGTGTATTTTATTAACTAAATATAAAAATTTGACCCTACAAGCAAGAAATTAATAAAGGACTGAGAAAATATGCGTGGATCTATAAATATATAGAAACATTATTTACAACGACATTTTCAATATGATGGTTTACCTTGTTCTGAACTCATGTTCTTCATGATTTCGAAATTCTTTAATGATTTCGGAACATGACTTCATTAAATGCCTTTTATATAGATACATTATGTACGTACACCCAAAAGTAGCACAAAATAATTAAAGAAGAAGAAGTAAAGATTTCTCAAGTATAAGTGAAATTCAGAACCTTAACTAATTCTTATTATCTTCTTAAATCGGAATTACATTCTTTCCAATTTTTGTTTTTCTTTTGTAATATACATAGGTATTACATTTTTTAGCTCTTAAAAAGTTTTCTTAAATACTACTTTCCTTTTTCCACAAATGGCTTTTCCTAAAAAAAAGAAAAACTTTTTTTTTTTCTTTAAATTGACTTTTCTCTATTATTTGAAATTGCTTTGTTTGACCCTTTTTCCCTGCTATCCATCATTTTTTCCATCAAAAAGATCCCCACAAAGAAAAAGAAAAAGACCGGATTCGAACCACCCAGAACATCTAGCGTGATCACAAGGCCACGGGGAAATACAAATGGTGGGCGGTATGAATATCTAAATAATTTGTCTTTATAAGGAGTGAAGAATTTTTAAAGAAATACAATCACCAATAAAAACAAAAATAGTAAATAAAGAAGTATTTAAGAATGACTTTAAGTAGTAAATGATCATACCTTCTTAAGATCTTGTAAAGGAAGGAATAGAGATAAGGTAGGTATACTGAAAGAAAAGTTAAATCATTAAAAACCACATTGATTGATTTAACCCTTAACCACCTACCAGCGGTCTCACAGACCGCAACGGTTTTTCAAATTCAAATATTTCTTTGAGTGTGTGTTGTGCGATAATGTGCTTCTATGTACCTTTTCTACACCTGAAACAGCATCACGCATGAGCTTTTGGCGTTAATACGTGCACGCGTTCGGCCTAGGTTAGTAAATTTATTTCTCCAGCGGTCTCCTAGACCGCAGGTAGGTAGTTACGTGAATTTTTTTTAGCCGTTTTCTACAAATAAGTGAAGATTTATCGAGCTTACCAAGTTTAAAAAAGCTTAAAATGCTAAAAACAATCTCCATTTGTGATCCCAAAATGAAACGGGAGACAGTTTACTTACGTTTCATTTACAAAAAAATAATTTTCTTAGAGTGCCCGAGCAAAATTTGCACTGATTGTAGCGAAAAATTGTGAATGTTGGTGCCTTGCAATTTTGTTGAAAAAAAATTTTTATGTTCCATTTTTTATTTTTATTTAATTCTTTGATATGTTAGTTTTTAACAATTAATACGAAAAATTCGAAATTTTAAGTTCCTACTGTAACAGAGCTCAATGTATGAGAACAGTCATTTTTTGCTCTAAAAGCGCCAATATATGAAATTTTTGATAAAATTACAATATATTAATTAAATTTATATTATTTTAGTCGTTAAAATAATGGTTTAATGTATTATAAACAATATTATTGATTAAAAAAAAAACTTATACCAGAATTTGCGAGATGGAGGTAAAATTCTGGAGCGGTCTCCTGGATCGCAGGTAGGTGGTTAAGTGACTGAAATAGAGGGTAGGTGGTTAAGGGTTAAATATTATTCGGAATGATTTTGCCTCGGATCGCAAAAATTGCACCGAAAGTATATAACCATTTCTTCAGTTTCGAAAGATCTGTACCTACTGATTTTTTTTTTTTTCAGTTTTAAGCTAAGATTCTAAAATCTGCATCTTATGGAAAAATTCTCCATCAGGCACCAGAAAAAAGCTTAAATTTCAGTACGACCAGGGCTCGGTAGGTCTTAAAGGTTTTGAAATACAGACAGCTCTTTGACAGTTTGAGATCTTTCTCGAAACAAAATTTTGCTGGAATAAATAAAATGCACGACCAGTTCGCTGGAACTTGCTCTTAGAGTGACAGTTACCTAAAATGTATGTATTGGTATAAATTTGTTGAATTAAAAAAAAAAAAACAATAAAACATTAAAATCGTTCTTCACAGGAGAAAAACCAACATCTTAAATTTAATCGAGCTTGAAAAAGTATGCAATTTTTATTTCTATTGTTGCATTTTTAGAAAATAAAATAAAATTCGTAAGAGCCGTTAAAAAATATATTTTTTCAAAGAATTTTTTGATTTTTTTTTTAATAAATTTGGTATAATCTACTATTTTGTAATAGTTATTAATCAATTCTAAAAAAAATTGCTTTTCCAAACAAAAAAAAATCATATTTTTCAAGTTCGATAATGTATTTTATTTCAAAAATTTAATTTTTATTTTATATTAAAACTAGCTATGTAGGTATATGAATGTTTTTTATTAATAAATTCTATGAAATTGAATTAGTCGTTGCAGAAATTAAAAAAAAATCTTATAGGCTTTTTATACAAAAAAAACCGTTGAAACTAATAGTAGTTTGGGTGGGAACAAGTAACAATGTAAGATCATGGTATAAGAAAAAGGTATCATTACCGTTTTTATTTTCGTTCTCTTCTGAGTTTTTGACGTTTGATTTGTTAAAGCCAAAAGCAACACCGATTTCCAAGACAATCAACAACAATTTCAAAACTTTAGCAAGCCATCTTATTTCTTTCATTTATGACAATATTCAGTCCCTAAAGCCAGAACTATAATTGGAGGGAGCCGTCGGATGCTAATGTCAAATTCACGTTTTTTTGTTGTTTTCTTTGACTTTTCGACAAGTTTTCATCCGTCGATTGCGGTTGCGAGCGCTGTTCCCCTCCGTTTCGTCCGACGCGTCCGACAATTATAGTCCTGGCTTAACTTTTCTGAACCTGCCAATTACATTGTCTTCTTATAAAATGTCGCACATATCCTCTGCAAGACCGGCGTTTTTGTTTTTTTTTTTTTCTTCAAAATGTTAACTAGAGCAGATAAGTGTGGATCAGAATCAAAACCCATTTTATCCACTTTTTTTGATTTCGAGTAAATCGAGAAAAACTTGTACCTCGTAAACGAAACATTTTTTAGTACTTTTTTTTAATGCAGGATTGATTCAATTAGGATTCCATACAGTTTAAGTCCAGAAATCGTGATCTGAGGGTTTTAGTTTTAGAGTTATACCCAAAACAAATATGGATAGAATGGATTTTGAAAATCACCCTTGAATTTCAGACCAAAATAAGAAAATATGGAATTAAAAATAACTCAATTAAAAACGAGAAAACTTTATTTCCTTTTTTTTAACTACTCATACTTTCTTGAACAATTAAATTCAATCCTAAATGCCAAAAAATTTTTTTCTTAAATCCGTATAAATTTTCGGATATTCCCATCTAATCTCATCCCATGGATAAAATGGTTTTTGAATTTCAAATTTATTTTAGAAACAATATTTTGAACAAAAACTCAAGTGGATAAAATGGATTTTGAAATTAACCTCTAACTTTGTCGTCTGATTTCTATGCCAAAAAATGTAATTTGAGACTCAAACTTGGGCGCAACGTATGTATTTGAGTAATAGAAACAAAACCTCATACATAAGTCATTTTGTACAATTGTAACCAGGGCCGTCTTTAACTATCCTGGGGCCCTTGGGCACACAAGGATTTGGGGCCCTTTTGGTGAGTAAAATAAGTACAATGGTTGGCTTAAAGGCAATAGTTATGGTTAAAAAGGGGTGCCAATATATCGTTTCATATAAAGTAAAGGGGGTGCCAATAATACGTGCATCGAGACATCAATCGTTGCCACTACCAATAGTTATACCCTGTATCCGTTATAAGTTTCAGTTTAAAGAATTGGAAAAAAGAGCTCAAACGGATTGATAGATTTGCTAAAAACTCGGTACAGACGTAATTTTCAAGAGCCGTTTTTTTTATTTTTTACCTTTTTATTTTAATGTCTCTTTTTCAACGGATATCTACAGTATAAAGTTTTCGAGATATTGCAATTTTCTCAAAAACGGATAACGATTTTGCTTTGAAAAAAAATATGTTTTGCTGCAAATAAGGCCGCACTTTTGAAAGAAGAAAAATATTTTTTGGACCGTTATTAACGGTACCTACTTGCCATAGAACCGATTTCTTAATGAAAACGACACAACCGATTTTAATGAAAATTTTTACATAAAAAGGTTTATACTGACATTAACTAAGAAAACTTAAAAAAAAAATTATTTTGGGTATTTTTTTTTGTGTGCCGGGGATGATAGCAACATGTCGCGACAGTGCCAGCACACAAAAAAAAAGTTGTATGTACTAGGAACCAGATCTATCTCTCTATATGTGTTTGGACCCGCTGAATCCGAATTTCAAGTCCGTTTTTCCCGGTCACCCTCCAGTTTTGAGAAAAATGCAACAATGACCCCAAAAAAGGTAAAAAACTTCCTTTTTTTGAGTTTTTTGCATTTTATACAAAACTGGAGGGTAACAGGGCCAAACAGACTTGAAATTCCAATTCAGCGGGTCCTAAAACATTTAGAAAGATAGGTCTGGTTCCTGGTACATAACATTTTTTTTTTGTGTGCCGGTGTTATTTTTGGATTTAAAAAATAAATTTTTTTTTTTTGAAAAACAATTTTTTTAAAAGTTATTTAATGAATTTTATGTGTCAATCTTTAAATACGAGAGCAATTCGCAATTCAAATTAAAACCATTGTACCATGGCGTTTTCCATTGAACCAAAACATTGATGTACCGTCGACGAGCCGGCAATAGTTTTTTCTCAAACGTTTTCCAACGGAAAAAGTATTGATGTTTTTTGCCGACGAATTGATTCTTTTTCGTCTTTTAATACGAATTACTCATATTTTTACACTGATTTTAACACGCACTACAAATTTGACAGTTTTGCAAACTTCAAACGAAATTATTATTTAAGGAAAAAGATAATGGAAGAGAATTCGTTGTTTTTATTAATAAATAATAAATAATCTTACCTACAGTGGAAAAAAAGGTATTTTTCTTGTTTTTTGAAAATATTATTCTTATTTTTTTTTTTGAAAATTGAATTTGGGTTTGGTGGTTTGGATTTAAAATTTTGTCCGCAAACAACGCCACACAGTTTGTTTTTTTTTTTTGAAAACATATATTTTCCGTATTAGACCAGGGTCGATAATTTTTGAAACCAAAAAAAATCATAGTAGAATGAAACCCATTGGAAAAGGAGGTGAATATGATGAAAATTAAAGGAAAAATAAATTACGGGCGAGCCGAGTTCGGGAAGTGGGTGGGTTGAGTTTTTAATGGTAAAAAATGGTATATCTTGATTTCCGGCAAAACTACACGTCCTATAGAAAAAAGTTGTATGACAAAGTTGTAGGTAATAAAAAGATCTACAACTTTTGTATCAACAATTTTTTCACATAACCTCAAAATTTATGTGAAAAATTCAAAAAACTTAGTTTTTGGTTTTTTATTTTTATCTTTTTCAAAAACAAAAATTTTTCTACGAAATTTGGTGAAAACTTACCTTATTATATCCCAAATACACTGTAATTTATTTGATTTAAAATATTTATTTTTTAACTTTTTTTTGACTTAATACCAAAAAAACACCCTAATTTTCAATCGAAAATTCACGTGTCAAAATATCAGCTTTTTTCAAAAAATCGGTGGGTATTTTGTTCGTTAAAATCTCTACTTTCCAATAATGTAAACAAAAATTTACATTAGTATACCATAGTACATGTTCTCGGTAAAAGCAAAAAGCTTGAATTCGAAAATTTTTTTATCATTATTTAAAATTTTGGACTATTTATTAAAATTTACACTTAAATTACTCAAAAACTGTAACATTAATCAATATTACATGAAATCCTACGTTTTTTGAGTACTTAAAGAGTAAATTCGAATAAATAGGCCAAAATTGTAAACAATGATAAAAAAAATTTTTCGAATTACAACTTTTTTCATTTTTTGCATTTTACTAAAACATGTTCTATAGTATACTAATGTAAATTTTTTTTACACCATCAGAAAATAGACATTTTAAAAAACGAAATGCCCATCGACTTTTTGAAAAAACCTGATATTTTGACACGTGAATTTTCGATTGAAAATTAGGGTGTTTTTTTGGTATTAAGTCAAAATAAGGTGAACAAATTAATATTTTAAATCAAATAAATTCCAGTGTATTTGAGACATAATAAGGTAAGTTTTCACCAAATTTCGTAGAAAAATTTTTGTTTTTGAAAAAGATAAAAATAAAAAACCAAAAACTCGGTTTTTTGAATTTTTCACATAAATTTTGAGGTTATGTGAAAAAATTGTTGATACAAAAGTTGTAGATCTTTTTATTACCTACAACTTTGTCATACAACTTTTTTCTATAGGACGTGTAGTTTTGCCGGAAATCAAGATATACCATTTTTTACCATTAAAAACTCAACCCACCCACTTCCCGAACTCGGCTCGCCCGTTATTTATTTTTCCTTTAATTTTCATCATATTCACCTCCTTTTCCAATGGGTTTCATCCTACTATGATTTTTTATACTTTTTAATGTTTTTGAAGGCATCGGCACTGGTCTATATAGCGTATAGGTGTAGAAAAAATGTATTTGATTGTTTGGGTGTCATATAAAAACTAAAATTTTTTGGTAGATGGTCTGACCGACAAAAATGTTTTGAGAATATAATATTCGTTTCTTCGGGGCCCCCCTGAGAATGGGGGCCCTGGGCACGGGCCCCGTGTGCCCTTATGGTAAAGACGGCATTGATTGTAACGTTTTGTTTACCTAATCTATTGATACTTATCGCACGCTGTTTGTGCAATAAACACACCTCAGTAAAAAAAACCTTTTTACCCTAAATTAACCTAATTTTGGATTTTTATTATACTGATAATACACGACAAAATATTAAATAGTACTACATCTTTCGCAAAAAGTAAACAAAACTTTTTCCAAAGTCTGGATGTTGTCACAAAAATCAAATGGTGAAAAATCGGCCTTTGTTGAATTCATAGACCTTTTTTCAATTTTAGTTCAAAAGAAATTTTGAAAAAAACGGTTCAATAAGAAAACAACAACCTATAAATATTCTATGCAACAACCACCAGATAGTCATTCAACAAATGTATGCATATTCTGTGCAACAACCATCAGACAAATGTCGTACTAAATTTTATGCATCAACCATAACTATAACCATGACCTGCTAGATGTCGCTAAACAAATGTGCAAAAATTAAAATCTATATTCACCTTACAGTTTGGGATGCTCTGAATGACCGGCTGATTTTGACGGGGCCAACCTCAAAAGGTAAACTGTCAAACATTAATTTGTTTTTATTTTTTACTTTTTTTGGCTGCTAAGAACTTTATCAAAAAAAAAAATCTTATTAATTCAATTAATTAAAACACCTCCTTAATCCCCAAACGCACAATACAATGACACGAACACAGAATTCAAGTAATGTTAGTACATTTCTATTGAAATCCACTTCCTTATCAAATTACTTGTAATCCTTGTTAAAATTTAAATTTCATGTCATAGAATAAAATATTTGAAAAATAGATATTCATTCTATTTGTTTTGTTTTTTAAAGGAAAGATTTCGAAGTATGGAAGAACTACCAACCGGTGGCAGCCAGCCATCCTTATGTGTAGCGTATTTATTACTTAGCGGAACTTCTGGGTGGGCATTAAAGCAAACTTCCGCCACATCCTGCACATACGCTCTGGGAACATTTTCATTTCTTCTGGGCCATAGTTTGCTTGGATTTCTGCACACAACTCACCCAGATCCTGGCAAAATTATCAAGAAAATATTTAGACAAACTTCACTGCTAGCCGAGATAGCTCCTTTAGCTCTACTTAATGCTGAATTCTATCTCTTGACTGGATTTGCCAAAGAATATGCATACGCACACTTAGCTACGGCTCTATTGCCAATAGCAGCACAATTTTTAATGGAAGAACGTACTCAATCTGTGGTGGATGTTGCAATATTTGGGAATCTCGGATCAATGATCTATTTGCAAGTTATGAAGGAAACCGGTGTTTGGACTGGAGGATTGATAGCTTTGACGGCTTTGAATCATTTTGTATTTAAAAAACTATCGAGTCGTTATGAAATACCAAAAGTCGAGATGGTAACAATTGGTTTAAGCTTTTTTACTGTGTTTGCAGTAAATTGCTTAAAGGATTTGAAGGCTTAATTTGCTCAAATGAAAAAAAAAAAGAAATTTACTGATTTTATTTTTGAAAGATAGAATGGTTTTGTCAAAAAAAAAACTATACAAATTTAAATAAATGTCTATTTTGATTTATATATGTATATTCTCTTGGGATTCGAGAAATCTTTTGTATCCATGTATTGTATCTTTTTAACTGAAATATAATATACACCTATTGTTGTTGTAAACGGTTATTTTGTTTTATTTTATTATGGAATCATACAGCCCTATTCTGCTATTCGATTCACGTGAATCGAAAGATTTCCTTCCTTTATCACGTCAAATTAGCTTTAAAAAACCTCTAACTTTCGAAAGCAAAGCGTTATTTCTGTGTTTTCTAAATTCTCAAGAAAAAAAAAATTTAATTTTTTTTTATTTTAACCCTCATTTAAATTCTTCTTACTTTAGAATTTCACGTGAATCCAATAGCAGCACAGGGCCGATAAGAATGGTGATATTTTACATAATTCACCCATTGTCGTGCAGTATCGTTCGCAGTCAAACTTAACACAATGAATTAATTCGTGTGAGGTATGCGTCAGAGCGGAAAATTCTCCGGTTTGCGCTATGCAAAAATCTTCTCCGACACATACCTTGCTAGAACAATAGAGTTGAGCACAACATACACTACGCCAATTAAAACAATTTAAATTCAAAAGGGGAAATTGAATCCGTGCGGATTGAAAACAGGGGTCGAATTACGGCATACGTTCGTTATCGTATGGTTGCTATGTGTCCCTATCTTTTTCTACTAATTAAATAGAGACACAAATATTAAAAACGTTAGCAAATATAAAATCGTAATCGTATGCTGTAATTCGACCCCAGTTCTAATTTTCGTTCGGATTTACTTTTAAGTTCTTTCAACTAAAGAACAACAAAATATTTTCGGAATCAATTATTATGTATAAAAGCTAGTAAGTTGTCAACTTGTAAATTACCTTCGTGTGAAACTCACGATAGCTTTTCACATTCCGCGCGAGCAAAAATAATTTAGATGGCAAAATTTTTATTTGAATATTTTGTGTGCGTTTCCATTAGTTTATAGACTGGAGTATTTGGCCCTTATTGCTAATGTCGTTTGTCTATTGATAGACAGCTTATGTAGATAGTTGATAAGCAAAAATGAATTTTGGTATTGTGAATTTCTATTGTGAACCATAGCCGTATTTAAGGAGGGGGTTATGGGGTTTAACCCCCCTCCCCCCCAAATTTTTTTTTTCAGAAAATCAAAAGATATAGTATACAAATACAAGTCTAATATGTGCAGTACTAAATGGTTTCTTTGTGTATTTTAGTAATTTAATTACCTATCTGAAAATCTCCCTAAAAGTCTCTACCAATTTCGTATAGTTAAAGAAGCTGTCGATAGTTTTTATAAGGAAAAACAACAATTTTGTGGTCCATTACAACGTTTGGTAAGGAATTTTTGAAAAAACAAGTCTTTACCTCTTTGATCATTTCCTAAAGCACTATGTACACATCTTAAAATGTTCTTTTAAGAACCCTTTAAATTCTACAAGGTTTTTAGTGTCGAGACTAAACTATACTTTTTCAGAAGGTTGCTGAACTCGAATCCGAAAACAAAAATATTCGATCATACTCGTTTTTGAAATATTACCGTTAAATCTATTTAAGTCTTTCCGACATCTTATCCTTTTATTTCAGAAAGTGTAGTACCTATGTAAAATATTTCGTTATATTTTTAGCTTTCTATTATAAAAGTGTTTCAAATTAGAAAATTAAACAATTTAAGTTTATAGTTTAATTTCAAAGTTAAGTACTTAGCTCATGCCAAACAACTTGGATTATTTAAAATTTTCATTTTTAAGTATTCCCAAATTAAATTGATATAATATAACACATCAATTTTTTGATACAAAATTTCAGTGCGAGAAAAATTTCATTTTTCAATGTTTTTATAATATAAAATTGTACGAACTAATTTTTTGTATAAGGCCTGGTTCAAATTTATTTCTTCAAAAAAATTTTTTCCTCGCTAACAATCGCAATTTATATAAAACCACTTAACACTCTTTGTACCAATTTAAACTAGAGATGCCGCTGAATATTCGGCCATTTTATGTTCGGCACATTCTTAAATTCTTCTACGGTAAGCAGAGCTATTTGAAACTTTTAACTATGAATTTATCTCCTAAAAAATACTTAAAAAGGATATTGGCAAGTTTTTCTCTCTGACACAGTTCTAATGACCATTTGTTTTAGCGGAATTAAGAATCGACTCCAGTTACATATAGTTGATAAAAAAGTTTTGTGATTCCTAAAAAAAAAAAAAAATGGTTTTTAATTGAATTAAATATATTTCCCGGCTTGCACGGAAATCATAACATTCTATTTCTGAAGTTATACTTCTTTTGTACGAGTGAAATTTATTTCAACGGTCATGGTGGGATTTTTTTTTTTTTTAATAAAAGGATATTTTTATAAAGAAACTTCCATCAATGCATTCTTTTATGTGAATTGCTGTCAGTGCGTTATTTTATGCGCCAATGTCCCATTTTAAATTAGTTTATTTTGTATTTTGTTTCGGGTAGTTCTGGGACAGTTTTCAAAATTGGCAAACGAAAACAATAAAAGAAGGAAAGTCCAGAACGAACTTTACATGAGTGTAAATAATTGTATTTTGTGGTTACAAAACACTTATAATCCGAATTAGCAATTAGTCTTAAATAAAGTTGTTTAGGGAATATGAAAGTTTACCGTTTAACAGAATTATGTTGAAATAAAATATCTTTCGTTCTAAGTTTAACTTTGGAAACTCAAGCTTTAAAAATGTTCAGTGGCCTGATTATAGAATACGAAGTGGATCTTTTTAGGAGTCGAATGTGAAGTTTTGTAATATTCGGGCCTAGCGACTAATTTCCCTTCCAAAGGAATTGTCATCTCTATAATGTGAACTTCGAACATTTTAAGACTTTATTTACGTGAATTTGTTTGACTTTCTTTTTTGGTTAGTTGTAATAATATTGTAACGTGTGCCGTTAGAATCCATGTAAGCCTCAAACAAATATTTTTTTGGTTTAGTTTGACCAAACGACTTTCTCGTCTTACATAATCACTCTTTGTCGTGATTATCGTTTACTTGCCAGTCATTTCGTTTTACGGTAAAGACCCCCTGATCGTAGATTCTATCTTATTAGAACTTAATAACTTTCCGCTGCAAATGCGACAATTCTTAAATTTCGAATTCAAAATTTTAGTACAAAGGCAAACAACGGATTTATTTCAAAATGCAAATTTTTATTAATTGATGCAAAATTGTAACTAGGTGGCACTTTGCGCTATAATTTTTTTTTTTTATTTTTAAACTGTCGTCATAATTATTGTTATTTAATATAATCGAATATTTAAACTCGCTACATACCTTAAAAAAAAGTATGTTATGTCGTATTTTGTCCTTCTGTTATTTTTGTTTTAATGTTAAAATTTGGCGGGAATATTTTAATTTTTTTTATATTTATTGTAAAATTAAATTTTATTATCTGTATAAAACAGACTTATCATAGTCCTAACCGTTTTCGTTAATCTATTGCTTAAAATATTTGTGGATTCGCTAACTTAAATTTCTTATTTTATAGCACATTCTTAATTATTTCCTTTAACCTATTTGTACAACAATTTTAAAATTTATATTATAAAAATCAATTTATAAAAGAATAAAAAAAATAATAAACTTTTTATATGGCATTTAAAATATAATTTTGTTTGTTTTGTAAAAGAAAATTTCAAACACAACTAATTTCGTCGGGTATGTTGTTTTTGTTGTTAAGAATCTGTAAGAAAAAAACCAAGAATATGCACAAAAAAATGTTCATAAATCAAAGAAAAAATGTATTAAGTCTATTGAGATCTATGAAAGCTAACTGTTTTGATGCTATGTATATGTAAGGTGCAGCAGTATGAGTATGTGTATTTATTGTAATGTATGTAAATTAAAACGAAATGCGAGAATAAGTCTTGTAAGGGAAATACTTTGTTTACACAAGGCGTAACTTGACTTCGTTTGTATAATTTCTTTTAATTTAAATTTTTGTGTTATAATTTATATATTAATTATTCTAATAACTATAATAATTCTTTGACAGTATTTTTAAGTTAAATGACCATGTGTGAGGTTGATAGTGCAGTTTTAAACATGAAAAGGGCACTTATATTTTTGTTTTATAATATATTTAAATTTTTCTTCACGTACAATGTACGGTGAAGTGTGCCGTTAAATGATGAATTATTATTTGTTTGTTTTGTATAAGTATTTGCGACGAATTATAAATAAAAAATAGACAACATAATAAAGAAACAAAAAAAAAATAAGGAAAAAATAAAGAGTTTAGAAAATAAATCAATCGCAAATAAGTTATCGTTGTTTTTTTTTTTTTTTTGTTTTTGGAATGGCAAATTTTTTTGCAACGTCTTTTTTTTTTCTTTTTTTTTTTAATTAATAAACAATTAGTTTTCTTTGTCTTCTAGCCTCATGCTTGTGTCAGGATTTTCCAAGATTTGTTCCGTACTCAAAAGTGGAGTTTTGGCAACTTCGTGGAATATCTTATGCGAGTATTTGCTCTTAATTGTTTTAATTGTTCCTTTAGGTTTTCTGTGTAGTCCAACATTTAAAACTGGTATTATATGTTCAAAGTCTTCTAATGTGTAACCTAAAAATGTATAAAAATAAAATTTTGGTGTAATATTAATTAATATTATTTATTGATATAAATTAAAATAAATGACTGATTTAACTCATGCTCTGCTTGACTTGTGCCAGAACAATAGGTCTGTTAAATGAATAAATACTAGAACAGAACAGATCAGAAAAAAATTCTTAAAAACTGTCAGAACAGAAAATATCAGAAAAGTACAACTTCCTGCTTTTATAGGGAAGACTGTTGCTTATCAGTTTTTAATCATAAAATTAAAATAAATTCCTTTGATATGACCTTTCATTCAAATAAATTACAATAACTAGAATATTTGTTCTCATTTTGAATTTTACTTCATTATTATTAACTGGCGGAACAGTTCAACCTTAAGATCATTTATAGTTACGGTGATCATCCATCCCGGATTTCCCGGGGCTGTCCCATATTTCAATATCCTTTCCCGTTTTATTTTTTTCAGAAACCCGGGACGTCAATGTGTCTCGTATTTTGTTATTTCTCCCGTTCTTGTATTTGCACATTCTCCGATTTTGTTTAGCTAACATTCTTTCAAATGGACACAAAATAGAAAACACTAGAGAAATCCCCTTCTGAATTTCAATTCAGAATCCACAAGCAATAACACAAATACTCAAACGTCAAACCAATATTTTTGGTACAAAAACTCATATATTTTATTTAATCATTGACATGATTTATTGCAAGCGCTTTAAAATGCTTCATTGAATTTCAGAAGGAGAGAATCTGCGAGTGGAGTCCATAGGCAGATATAACCAAAAAAAATATGCCTCAAAAGAAAAGTTTTAATTTTTTTTGTTCGTGTTTTGTCTGGAAATACAATCACGGTGCATATATTGTAAACATTCTTCTAAGAAACTGCAGTTAGGTTTTCAAAGTCGAAAGTAAAATTTACATATTGTAAGCTCCACTCAAGACTTTTAATAGTTAAATTTGAGTTTGCTTTTCTTAGAAGACAGTGTTCAATTGTTTTTCATTTTCATTTGTATCCATGTGCTTTTTATACATGTTAAAAAAATGTTTAAAACATATTTTCCTTCTTGTTTTAATTTCAAAAATTTCCCTGAACAAAAACATGTATTTACATAAAAATAATGGGCGATTTTTCGTACGCCATTTGTGTTCATTAAGTTTTTACAAAAATACGTAAGTTTTAAGATAATATTTTCTATACATATATGTATTGCTTTGAAATTTAAATTTTTATAAACAATCAAATTGAACTTACCGGTATAATATACCAATGTTTTAGTCCAAGGATTCACTTCTCCGTTCATCCGTAATGCAATCATTAAAGCAGCGCAAGCCATTTTTGAATCGCTAAAGCCAATGGTTGCATAGTCCATAAGAGAGAATTCTAAAATATATCTAGCCAAGGTCAGAGTTGGCATTGGTACTTTGGCGCACTTAAAATAAAATAATCCATCAGATTTGTTTAAATTAATTCAAAGTATTCTCAACTTACTCTAGCGTATCTTCTTAGAAATCTATACGATAATGGTATTCCCAAATCATAGTTAATAGTCTTTAGTGTAGTCATTTCCATTTTAATCAATTCGTCGTGATTGTATGCCCCGTCACATATATATAAGAAATCTTCTATTAATGGCGGCGTTCGTTCCTGTTATACAAAAATTAATAATTCTCTAATAGAGCAACAATCATATTCTTCACTTACATCATATTTTGATGCAATAAATAAGGCTGCAGCTCCAAGCAGTTGCAACTTGTCTTTGTGTATAATAACCTTCCCCAAGAAAATATCAACCAACTTAACCGCCAAGTATAGCGTTTCATGGTTTAGTTCAAAAGTTTCTTGTACCTCCACCATCCAATCAACAAGCAAGGATCGCATCCATTTGGATAAATGTGTCTGCTTTGGCATATAATCCACAATTGGAAACTCAACCTGAGGATTAAAACGCATTTAGGATATTGTAAAACTTTTTAATGATTACGACAAACCTCTCTTGATTTGAGATAGTTAAAAATGTCCATGGCATAGTGAGACACTTGGAAGGGATCATTCCAATTGGCTTTGTCGAAATCTACAACACCATTAGGTATTTCTGCTGGGGGATTCTTCAACGGCGACGGAGTAGATATCCTATTTTCATTGTCCATCTCCATGGAACCTTCCTCTTTGATGTCCTTCTTTTGTAGACCTTGCGATAACGACCGCCGTTTAGATTCAAAGTTGCCAGAGCAACGCACTGAATCTGAACCTGAAATGTCTTCCAGCGCAGACATATAGAGGCTTTCTTCAGTCTTATTGAACTCATTTGAGATGCGTCTCGTGGGTGGTTTAATAACTTCAAGATCGTCTTTCTTCTTAACTATTGTGGCAGCTTGAACTTGAGCTTGGGCTGTTGCCAAGGCTTTTTGTTCCTCGAGAATTTGTGCAATGGTATTTCGAGTATTTGCACGGGTGGTTACTTTTGTTGGCCGAAAAACCATCGCCGCAGCTCCATTTTCCTTTTGCTACACGTTATATAAATTTTTTTTAAATAAAAAAATTGATGTTATTAAAATAATTGTATAAAACCTTAATGGCTGCTGTGGCTTTCTTTTGGGCTTCATTTTGAACTTTAGCTATGACTTTCTTTACATCATCATCCAAGTGCAGCGTGTTTACGTTGTTTGTTAAATTACCTAATGCTGATCTTTTGATCTTGTCATTCTTCAATGGACTGTTTTCGGCTTTCCGTTTGCCTCTTGTGATGATTGGCTCCACATTTTGGTCTTGGATGTTTTGTGATCTTAATTTTAAAAATAGACAGAACAAAAAATCATCTTTAACCTGTTCGTAATAAATTTATCTAAAAATCATGATGTACCTTTTTGTAATTCCTTTTCTGGCAAGCGGCAAGAGGTTTGTTGGTTTTGTTAGATTTTTTGTTGATTTTGTAGCCATTTTTATGTTTCAGTTGAAATTATTTTTTTTTTCTTTTCAAAATATGTATTTTTATATGTAGATTATCCTTGACAAAAATGCAGTTTTATTTTTAAACAAATCTGAAAAGAAAATCAAACTCACTTTAAACAAAAAAAAGTATTTCTATTAAAAAGTATATTTGTTCTATAAGCATTAAACTTAAGTTTTTGTTTCTTGCTTGCAGTTAAATATTGAAAATTTTGGGGTTTTTGAGTGTCTTATCATCAAGTTAACCTTAGTTTGTTTGTGCAAATTATAAACCTTTTTGTCCGATATGCAGATTCGAACATACTCTTATTTGGAACCACATGGTGAACTTAACGTTCGAAAAAATTCGTTGGTGTGTATCTCCTAGATAGTGTTTTGTATTTATCCATATTTACTCAGTGGTCATCGAAACCGATCGATTAACTTCAGATATCTCCATACAAATTCTCTTAAAATAAGGAAATGAACTTGTCTTTTTTATATCGAGTTTTCCTACCATTTTATCGTAAGCGACAACAAAGTCGATGCTAAAATTCAATACTTCCTGATAATGTCATTTTCCTTCACTCCATTGTGGAGTATATTCTGGATTTACCCTTTTTTATGGAGTGATGGAAAATAAATTACAGGAGATTTTGATTTTTAACTGTATCATTTTTCTAAAGGGTGCCCAAAAATTAATGCAAGATTTGAAAGAAAACACAGTTTTTAGTCTTTTGATTTTCGTTTTGTTTTATTGAATTAAAGTAAATAAAATAAGGTCATTTATGGAATGAGACATCGGGCATTTTTAAACCAACCGAAAAAGAGGTGGAAACTTGATGAAAAAAAAAATATCATTTAGATGATGGTTTGATTTCCGTAACTTCAAAAATCATAATCGTCGCAAACGTTATAGTTTTTTTGCTTTACGTAACTCGAAGATGGTTTGATTTCCGTAACTTCAATAATCACTATCGTCGCAAAAGCTATAATTATTTTGCTTTCCGTAACTCGATTACCGTCATAAAAACGATTGCGCCTAGACGATAGCTAAATAATTATCGTCTTGAAAAAATTTGTAAACAAAATGAATCCTTTTTGTGAATTTTATTTATAGAAATCGCTTATTTAAATAGCCACCAACAAAATTATCTATATATTTCATCTCCACATCCACTTTCGGTTTATATTCCATATTTTCCAAATTTTTTCTTCTTGGTTAGTTCCAACTGCAAAGTTTTTAATCATTTTGGGAAAACGCCATTTTATTTTTCAGAAGAGGTTTGTGTATGGCTCTTTCATACTTGCAGGGTAGCTGCTTGTGTAATCAATTTATATTGAAGGTTTTGACTGAACAACAACAACTTGTGTGTGTTACCACTAAGTTCATAAGCTGAAGTTATAGCTATTTCACGTGAACCAACCCGATCATCAGACTCCTTTCAGTGGTGCTAAGTCGCTTATGTTCGATTAATTTTGAAAATTGCCCGAGCGAGGCTTGAACTCAAGATCTAGCGATTGGGAGGCCGACGCACTACGCATCACACCACCGCTGCCACTTGTGAATTCATAATCCCGAAGAGGTTTTCCAATTACCAAGTTTAGTTGAACCGACTAGCATTTGTATTAACTCACACAAGTCTATTGTTTTCATTCGGTTTATTTCTCTTTTCTCCAACTCTATTCGTATGACAACAATTCGTTGTTCGTATACAAGGTGGGAGATGAGCGGATAAGAGGTTGACACTGGTCATGTTTTTTTAATTCATTAGAAGAGGTTTGTGTATGGCTTTTTCGTACTTGCAAGGCAGCTGCTTGTGTAATCAATTTACATTGAAGTTTTTGAATGAACAACAACTTGTGTGTGTTACCCCAAAGTTCATAGGCTGGAGTTATAGCTATTTCACGGAGACCAACCCAATCTTTAGACTCCTTTCAGTGGCGCTAAGTCGCTTATGTTCGATTAATTTTGAATGGAGTCTGATGATCGGGTTGGTCCCCGTGAAATAGCTATAACTCCAGCCTATGAACTTGGTGGTAACAAACACAAGTTGTTGTTGTTCATTCAAAACCTTCAATATAAATACGTTTTATTTTTCTCAATCTTACCCACTTATTAGTAAAGAACCAAATTTCAATAAGCAATGCAATTTCATAATGACATACGAGACGATAGCGATTGAGTTACGGAGAGCAAATCAATAACGTCACACTTTTCGATTATCGTTTTGATAACCGAATGACCCCTCGGAACAAAATTTTTCGTTTAAGATTTCGTTGTCTTTTTTTTTTTTGTTTCGCATCATCAGTTTTCGTTTCATAATTTTTAATTTGCTGAGTTTTTTTTTTTTTTTTCTTTCTATTTTGTTTTCTCTTGTGCTCAACGCAATGTTTTCCTTACCGAAGATTTTACAAATTTTCTTAATATTCAAAATTTTTAACACCTTATTTAACATAAATAGTTGGAATTTTGTATTTTTACATGTTAAGGTAACTGTTGTTTGCAGTAATACGATAATAGTTGACTAGTTTCCCATTTATAAATTAGCCAATTTCCACAGAAAAAGTAAAATCACCAATCAAATCGATTATGTGATGGTCGACGAAAATAATCCATTAAACACATACAAGATTCTATTCTATACTAGAACATCGGCATGTTATAGATAAATTCAAAGTTTATATATTTTAGAAATATAGTGATCGCCTATGTCAGACAAGAATTTCATTCAATTACCACTAAAGCTAACAAAAAGTGATCCTAATATAGTAACACCATCAATGAAGTAGTCAAAACCACAGATATAAGAACCTGTAGGATGATGATGAATGTGTTTACGGAAAAAGATATTGGGACGGGAAAATCTTGAGAAGGATGAAAAGACTGTATGTGAATATCCATTTCTAAACTTTATTTGGAGAAAATAGTGGACGGTTCTATCTTCAACAGATTGGCTAAACTAATTTAATAGGTTTACGTAGGATATGATTAGCCAATCTCATCAAGCTTTTATTTGAGGTCTTCAATTCAAATGAAGAACAATCGACCATTTCTAGGTAAACAAGGAGAAATTGGTTTGAGCGAGCAAACAAATCTCATATCCCACATGACTACGGTGACCATATTTCCAGAAGCAAAACCCGGGACACATAAACATTTTTTTGGATCGTTTTGAAAATATTGATTCTTGAAAAAATAAAAATAAATAAAAATTGAAATTTTTTAAAATGCGTTTTCATAATTTTTCTTCATTTTGATATAAAGATTTCTTAAACGATTTTTTGGGAGCATTTTCGTTGAAATCATTTAAGTCGTATACAAAATAAAGAAAGCGTTTTTATACTTAATAAGTACTGTTAATCACTTCTAAAAAAAAATTTTTTCAATCAAAATCGTGAGAGCTATTTTTTAACATTTTAAATTTATTTAAAAGGATTTTAAAATTGTATAATCTTTAATTAAACTTCTAACATGTCCTTAAAATTTTGAAATTTAGCTGTGTTCTTAACTCTTCTGTTCTTTATTCAAAAAAAACTTTCCCTGATGGAGCTTTTCAACCTGGCAAATATAAACTGGAGTTAAATAATTGACGACAAATTTTAAAAACTAAAGCTTAGTCTAGAGGCGAATTGAAAATTATAAAACCAGCTCAACGGAATCGTAAAAGAAAATTTTACTTTTTGTTGCACATAACGTAGCTTAACCAACGAAATTCTTACCTGTGCAAGAATAATTGCAGAGTTTTCAATCGTTTGTCACTCATACTTAACGGTGCAGGTAATTTTTCTTGCTCCAAAAGAGTTTTTTGACTTTGGGAGACTCAGAAAAATTTTCGTTTTGTTTCGGCAGCAAACTAGGCTTGACGATTTTATACCAAAAAATTAGGAAAACTTTTAATTTGCAACCACTGTTTATCTCATTTTTCGTACAAAGTTTTTAAAATTTTGATTGAAAAAATCAGAGAATTTGCAAATACGGGACAATCACGGGACAAATTACAAAATACGGGACACTTACACGTCCCGGGTTTCTTAAATAAAACCCCGGGACAAGCTGTAGAAATACGGGACAGTCCCGGGTAAACCGGGACGGATGGTCACCGTACAGATGACCCTTAATTATTGACTAAGTCGACTAGATACAGCAAAATAGATACATTTCAAGGGCGCGACTCAGCCAATAGAAAGAACATCCTTTTTAATAAAAGTACAACGTACAACGTTGAAACAAAATAAAGAACCTGATTGTTAACTTTATCAACCGCCTTCCAAAATGGAAGAGGTTAAATTCGTCTGTATTTTTTGTATGTTTGTAACTTCATAACTTTGGACTGCGTGGATCAATATACAAATAATTCTTTTTGTATTCAAAAGCTGGTGCCTACAGTGTGGTCTCATTTTGTCCAGTTCCATAAGAAAACCATAATTCCCAGTTTCGATACATAGAAGTTTGTTTTGTTTGATTTGATAAAAAGAACTATTTTATTATACCTACGACTGATAATGCCAACAGATTGTCAAGGTACGAGATCTGAAGCTCTTTGAAACAATTTGACCAACACTAAAATGACATGTGGTGAAACATTTAATTTGTAATTTCAAATTGGCGGGAAAAACAAATTAAACATTTTGTGTAAATTAAAAACAACCTTCACAACAGCAAAGTAATCCACTCTCAAATATCACATTTTCAGCCATTTTACTTTCATTTTTTGTCATAAGCAATTATGTACAACATCAAAAATAAAATTTTGACTGACAACATGTGTGCAATACATTTATTTATTTATTTAGTTTAACAAATCTTAATATGCAAAGCTTTTGGTTTTGCTCCATTCAAGACTATTCTAACGACATCAACATCATCAGGGACCTAACAACATTCCATTTTAATGTGAAGTCTTAATTCGAAGTTTTAAGGTTTTTTTTTAAAGATGTACTTATACTTCTAACTCCCATTTTTATTAAACTTAGTTTTGATAACAAGAATATGAGGAAAAACTCTAACACGAAAATACATATTCAACACATTATACGACCTACCTTTGTTGGTGGTTAACTAAAATCGCTTAGCACGATCAGTCATCAGTAACTAAACTAAATCTAATAAAATATCTAAATAACAATTATGTATATCCCGCCCATGTATATGTATATGTATTTACCACCCATCTGAGTTTTAAATTTTACTTATAGAAACACTCTGCACAAGATTTTCTTTTATATAAAATAAACAACAAAAAAACGAAATGGCGACAAACATTTCTAGCATCTAATTTTTTATGAGCTCCATTTCACTTGTTATAAACTTACCAAAATGTTTCTTGTAAACAATTATTGGAAATGCACGGTATTTTTTCTTTTTTAACAATAACACAAAAGTATAAAAAAAGAGAATTATTAATTTATAACAAAATAACTAAAAACAATAAAACAAAACAATTTTAACAAAAAATTTAAACAAAAATAATAAAAACGGAAGCATAAATGCTTCTTCTGTCGAATGATGGTGGAGATGAAGAGATAACCACAACCACACCGCCAAAAATCAGATCGACAGATGATTTGAAAAAATCAAAATCCTGTATCTGTTCCTTTATTCGATTTTCGAATCGATCTTCCTGAAAAAAAAAAAAAAATATTTTTCGAAATAAATATTCCCGGCAAAAAAAAAAAAACAAAAACCAAAAAAGAAAGGGAGTGAACTCTATCTCATCGATTTTGGTTGTTCTCTTCTCTACCTATCATCTGTGATGGACTCAAACTCGAACACAACCCAATCAAGGTATCCTTTTGCTTCGTCCCTGTCCCTTGCCTAGCGACATGGGCCCTTTTTTGATCTTCTTCCTTTTCTTCTTCTTGAAAAGGTAGACGTCTCGTATGGTGGTGAGAAAACAGGCAGGTAATATTTTTCTTTTTTTTTTTTGAGATGTTCAGTAGGTTCCTTGCGGGTTTGATTTAAACAGTTTTATTTCCCCTTCATAATATTTACGTGTAGTTGTGAATTATGAAAGAATATACAATCTTACTTTGCACATACATGGAAATACATAGAAAAGGGAATACCTATTGTCAAATTTAACAAAAACGGAGGAGCAGCTGGCGAAATGTCTCTGTTTCGGTGTTGCATGCTTTTATTTAAATTAGCTAGATTTTCTTAAATTTTAGTTTAAGCACCATTTCAGGTAGGTTATGTATTTCATATTTAATTAACACACAAAACGGCTTATCAAGAGAAACAGTTATCGGCACAGTATGAAATGTGTTTACTTCTGTTTACGCGCCTCATTTTGGACAAATTGAGTAATTTTACATAAAGCAAATTATACTTTAATTAGATTTAATTTTTTTACCTGTTTTGTACTCTTGTTTTTTTAGTATTTCTGGTTCTTTTTTGACTACCACAAAACACTAATTATCAAACATTCCAAATAAACATTTTCTTTTTTACAAATAAAAACAAAATCAATACATAAAACAACCGGGAAAAAACGATCTTGATGTTATTTAAATAATATTCATTTGATAGTTTATATTATTTAACAATTGGTGGGATAGGTTAATTGTTTAGTTTATTAATAATTTTCTAAAAAGTACAATCCACTTTGCCAGCCAAAATGCCGTTCTTTCGTTCGTTCGATCGTTTTTCCACAATTTTGAAATTTCAATTTTCAAAATGCAGTGCACAGCTAGAACGAAGAAAAAAAAAATATATGTAGCTGTCACTTGTGTTGGCATTACCATCCAGTGGAATTTCGTTAAGTTTGTTAGGCTATGTTTGCATCGAAATGAAGTTTACAACTTTTTATTTTAAGCCTGGTACGCTGCTCGCGCTAAAATTTAGCTGAGATAAAATTTCCATACAAGTTATCGATAACTTGTATGGGATCCATTTTATCTTGGCTAAAAATTTTCGATAATTTGTATGGGAGCTAAAATTTAGCGCGAGCAGCGTACCAGGCTTTAAAATAAAATGAAAATTTTTTTTAATAATTTTTTTCTATTTTGGATTGAAAAAAAAGTTAAATTACTTTTTAATAGCCACTATTCAACCATTATACTATTTTTCAATGTATTAAAAGAATTGTGGTAAAATATGACTGATAAAAAAAAACTGATGGAATCCATGCATTTGTCGCAGCAATGTGAAAAAACTTTAGATTATAGCCTGGTACGCTGTTCGTCAGCTATTACATGAAGCCTCAAAAGGCGCGCCTCTTTTCAAAACTAATGAGTGCAAAAGTCAAAGAAGATAAAACAAAAAATTATCCGACCGGAGAGTCGTGGGCCAAAATTCTGAGACTCTTTTTTGACGTTTCTTTTTCCACTCTTTCTTTTTTCAACATTCCCTTTCATTTCTTTTTGCTTCTTGGTGGAATACAACAACAACAATACTTAAATCAAAAGAGAAATGTCAAATTTGAGTCTTTGACTCAAGAGGCATCGTGTAATAGTACGCGCCTCACAGAATGATTACACTGTGCAAGTTTTTTGAAAAAAATTTTTGAGACAGGCGCGCGATTAACTGTTTCGCCCTATTTCGGACCCGAGAAATCTATTGGCATCATTAGTTTTTCGATTTATCGGTACGACTTCGAACAAAATTTTTTTTGAAAGTTTTTTCAATTATTTTGAGATTTTTCCACTGTTTTTAGTCATTTTTCAATCAAAAACAATGTTTATATTGCTAATAATTCTGCTCAAACGTTATTTGCTACATTGTAAACAATTTTGAACAATTTATTTGAAAGTTTAGTGATTTTTTTTGAATTTAAAAAAAAAAATCGGAATTTTTTACATTGTTATCGTTTTTTCGCTGTTTTTGTTCTCTTTTGCACAAATACATAGCATGTTTTCCATTAAAAATTAATTTAACTGTTAATTTAGTGTTGGTTAAACTTCGGCAGTCTATCGATATCATCGATAACAAAAAAAAAATATCGAGTATATCGATACTTCATAAAACTATCGATAGTTTCGATACTTCCAAATTATTTTACCACAAGGCTACCGATATTATCGATAGCTTTGAAATTAATTAAACACAATTTGAACTACAAGTTAAGTTTTCGTTTGACATTTAATGTAAACAACGAAATAACATAGTGTTTGGTAGATATCGATAGTTTCCACTGTCGATTGTATCGATAGTTTTAAGAAAAAACTATCGATAATATCGGTAGCCTTGTGATATAATAATTTGGAAGTATTCAAACTATCGATAGTTTTGTGAAGTATCGATATACTCGATATTTTTTTTGTTATCGATGCTATCGATAGTATGTCAAAGTTTAACCAACACTAAATTAACAATTAAATTATTTTTTAATGGAAAACATGCTATGTATTTGTGCAAAAGAGAACAAAAACAGGGAAAAAACGATAACAATGTAAATAATTTCGATTTTTTTTAAATTTTTTCAAAAAAAATCACTAAACTTTCAAATAAATTGTTCAAAATTGTTTACAATAGGTGTGTTTTTTATTACCACCGGTCTTAACTGGACAAAAAAAACGCCTCGGGGCTTAACCTGAAATCTTGGCAGCACTGTATATTGAATGTTCCGAAAACAGCAGACACAACAAAAATTTAGAGTTGTCATATTTTTCGCTTTCGCCATTTTCTTGTATTTTTCATGTATGTTTTACAAAGAGATACAAAAATGTATGCTAGCAAAACTATTTTAATACATTTTGTCCTTCCAAACGTGAGTTTTCACGTTTTTAAACAAATTCTAAACAATTTATGAAAAAATTAGTTTGGTAGCACAGATTTAAAACTCTTCAAAAAGTTAAGCCCAGAGAAATCTCCGGGCTAAACAACTAAGCCCAAGGGGCTAAGGTGTTGTTGTATTTAACATGTAAATTGCTTAGCCCAGACTGCGTTTTTTTTGTCTAGTTAAGACCGGTTGTAATAAAAAACACACCTAATGTCTTTCTACTGGTAGCAAATAACGTTTGAGCAGAATTATTAGCAATATAAACAATGTTTTTGATTGAAAAATGACTAAAAACAGTGGAAAATTCTCAAAATAATTGAAAAAACTTTCAAAAAAAATTTTGTTCGAAGTCGTACCGATAAATCGAAAAACTAATGATGCCAATGGATTTCTCGGGTCTGAAATATGGCGAAACAGTTATTCGCGCGCCTGTCAAGAATTTCGACTTGCACAGTGTTATCAAAAGAAAATTCGAAAAAAGAGTCAAGCCTCTTGAGGCTTCATGTAATAGCTGACTTCGCGGTAAATTTTAGCGGAGATAAAACTCCCATACAAGTTATCGATAGTTTGTATGGGATCAATTTTAGCTCGGCTAAAAATTTTCGATTATTTGTATGGGAGCTAAAATTTAGCGCGAGCAGCGTACCAGGTACCCTTAATATGTATGTATAACACAGTACGAGCTTTAGGAAAAGAGGAAGGTATGTAAAAGGAGATACCGATGCACATTGGTTTTAAAGTTCTGAACATTAAAATGGGAGGGAAAAACTTCCCAAGTAACAATTTTACTTGTAATCCACAAGAAAGGAGGTCTCCTTAAGGCTCTCTAGAAGTGTTAAGAAGAATCCTTGTAAATATCAGTTAAAGAAGACCTTTATAAGACCTGTTTGAACCGTTCGAAAGAAGCCTTGTATTTTCAAGTGATAGAAGGGTTCTATAAGACCTGTTTCAAGAGGTTTTTAGCGGAGATAAAACTCCCATACAAGTTATCGATAGTTTGTATGGGATCAATTTTAGCTCGGCTAAAAATTTTCGATTATTTGTATGGGAGCTAAAATTTAGCGCGAGCAGCGTACCAGGTACCCTTAATATGTATGTATAACACAGTACGAGCTTTAGGAAAAGAGGAAGGTATGTAAAAGGAGATACCGATGCACATTGGTTTTAAAGTTCTGAACATTAAAATGGGAGGGAAAAACTTCCCAAGTAACAATTTTACTTGTAATCCACAAGAAAGGAGGTCTCCTTAAGGCTCTCTAGAAGTGTTAAGAAGAATCCTTGTAAATATCAGTTAAAGAAGACCTTTATAAGACCTGTTTGAACCGTTCGAAAGAAGCCTTGTATTTTCAAGTGATAGAAGGGTTCTATAAGACCTGTTTCAAGAGGTTCTTGTAAGTATGCAATAGGTGTGTTTTTTATTACCACCGGGTTTAACTGGACAAAAAAAACGCATCGGGGCTTAACCTGAAATCTTGGCAGCACTGTATATTGAATGTTCCGAAAACACAAGACACAACAAATATTTAGAGTTGTCATATTTTTCGCTTTCGAGTTTTTCCTTTATTTTCATGTTTGTTTTCCAAAAAAAATACAATAATGTATGCTAGTAAACCTAGTTAAATACATTTTATCATTCCAAACGTGAGTTTTCACGTTTGTAAACAAATTCTAAACAATTTCTGAAAAAATTAGTTTGGTAGCACAGATTTAAAACTGTTCAAAAAGTTAAGCCCAGAGAAATCTCCGGGCTAAACAACTAAGCCCACGGAGCTAAAGTGTTGTTGTATTTAACATATAAATTGCTTAGCCCCGACTGCGTTTTTTTTGTCCAGTTAAGACCAGTTGTAATAAAAAACACACCTAATGTTTTCACCTGTAAGTATGCAAAGTTTTTATCCTGCAGATATGCAATGTTTGTAACGCATTAGAAAAAATATTGCATTTCAATGTGAGGTTTCAATTAGCTCCCAATTTTCAACTCATCTTTAATATTCGAGAATGGTCTACTAGTAAAGGTGGTGGCTTGGTATGCAGAGGTACGTGGGATCGATTCCTGACCGGGCCATGTGTTGAAAATAAAAAAAATGGTATCTTTTTCAATTAAAATAATATTCTCATCATTTCCTAACAACAGAAAAAGCAGTGGAATTTCCAAAAAAGGAATAGGAAAAAATTTAAATAAACAAAATAATATGTAGAAAATGCAAAACAGAAAAAATCAAAAGAAAATAAAAAAATTAAATAAAATTCAATAATTTCTTTTTTTTTATGCATAAATTCAGCATTTTCTACAACACCTTCAACAACTTCTATAAGGCCTTATTATAACATCCTACGCAAGTAATCCGGTTTGTGCATTAGATAAACCCTCTGCAGGAAGACCTCCGTAAGGCCATTTTAAGCTGTTTGTCACAAGCTATGGATTACCTGTGAAGGAAAGTCCTATGCAATTTCGGTAAAATGCGCCAAAACGATTTCCATAAGACCTGTCCTTCTTGTTATGAAAGCCAAAAAATAGCTTGCATTGACCCTTATGAAAGCTAAATTAGGTGTGTTTTTTATTACAACCGGTCTTAACTGGACAAAAAAAAAACGGAGTCTGGGCTAAGCAATTTACATGTTAAATACAACAACACCTTAGCCCCTTGGGCTTAGTTGTTTAGCCCGGAGATTTCTCTGGGCTTAACTTTTTGAAGAGTTTTAAATCTGTGCTACCAAACTAATTTTTTCATAAATTGTTTAGAATTTGTTTAAAAACGTGAAAACTCACGTTTGGAAGGACAAAATGTATTAAAATAGCATTGACTTAATATATATGGACTGCTAGAAGCATATTCAGGTTGGTTCCACTTGTTTCTTCGCGATACTAGCGCCCTAAAAAAAAGCGGAGAATAAGTGCAACATTTTTGACGAAGTGCGAAGGGAACAAATATAGAAAAACAGAGAAAGCACTACCTTTTAACGACATATGTCATTCACTAAAAGTTTCCTCTTTTCGCCGTCTAAGGTTATACCGCTAGTAGAGCTAGAAAGATGTGGAATCATTTTTTTTCCATTTTTGTCTGGAAAAGTCAAACGACCAGCAGTCCATATATAGTAGGTCAATGGATCATACCTTCTCTTTTTATAATACATATGTTATACATTGATCTCTTAACAAGCCTAGTACACTGTTGTTCGACCAGCGAAATTGAAAAATTCTAATAGTCTTCCTCCTTTTTGTATCCATAGAATGAGAACAATAGCCAAACGAAAAGTGGAGCATTTTACTAATTCGTTTATTTTCCGCAAATGTTTTCAATTAAAAGAAAAAGGGTTTCTAAAATTTTTGTCAGAACTTTAGGTTAAGATTAATTTATGATTTATCTTTGTTAGAGCCAATTTTTCAATCTTCTAATAAACAGTCTGTTAACTGTTCGACGAATAAAGTTATTAGGCTCATAAACAATCAGATAAAAACATTGAATTTTTCAATCAAGAATAATTTATTCTACAGAATAACAAAAAAAAATTGTCAAATTCAAAAATATTTAAAATTAAACGTCATTTTTATTCATGATTGTTTTTGTTTTCTTGTTTTCCACTGTATTTTTTTTAAAATTCTTTCAAAACAGCTTTGACAACTGACACAATATTTTTGTTGAGATTATTCCTTAGAATAATTTTTATTCGTCTCTGAAAGAAGCAGATAGTTTTATTCTTAGGAATAAGCTATATCTGCTTGTTGAAAAATTGATTTTTTCTCTATCCTTAGGAATAAGTACTAACTGACTGTTTAACTGACTATTGAAAAATTGGCCCTCATTGGTATAATGTTGTTATTTTTTAAATAAAACAAAAATTCTTCAATTTGCTTTATATTTATGTTTATTCTAATTTGGATTTACAGAAAGTTATTTATTAGCTGCGTTCCTTTGGGAACATTTACGGTCATATTATTCACTAGCTTAAAAATACATCTGGGTGTATAGAAATGTCAAATGTCAAAAATAAATCCAAATCCATAATATTCACTGCTTAAATCCAATCTTAAACCCAATTTTTAAATTCAATTTCGTTAAATCCAAATAAATTTAATCTGCTCTCTGGAGGTCTATTTAACTTACAAAAAATCCAGATGTAAAATTAAATTTCACAGTTTTCAGTTGATTTCTCAAGTATTTTGAAAAGTAAAAATGAAGATAAATGCACATTAGATATACAAAATGTATTGAGTAATCACATAATTTATTTTGAGCGAATAATATGCACAAATTTTCATTTAATTTTACAACTTTTGTATGAAAATTTATTAAAAAAAAAAAAAACAATCTTTTATGAAATTTTTAAAAGTTATTCCGCCAAGGATTATTCAAACCGATACATGCATTTATTGGGACATTGAGAAAATTATAAGAACGAACAGCGCCTTTACCTCTCCAATTTAACAAATTATGTTGATGGTCGTAAAACCGTATAGATAAAGCAAAGGCAGTTGGCCTTCGCGAATTCGGCAATAGAGCATATTCCGGTAATAGAGACCAACGTAAGTAACCAATTCTTTCTAATAGAAAATCGCGAAGCATCTCAACTACATCATTCCAACCAGGTTGAAGTTCTTCACTTCCAATTACGTTAACCTCAAGATTCAACATGGGACTTTGAGGAGCAAAATTTATCGGTAAACTAGAACCACCTAAAGAAGATGCTAACAAACGGCCTGCTTCATCGTCACTTTCTCCGTCCATTTCTCGCAAATGTTGAATTACCTCTATTGAAATTGTAGTATCTCCTATTGACGCCATATGATTATAATATATTTCAGCCCTCATAGCTGCTATTAAATTAATATGGTTATTGTTAATATCTTCTGCGAAAACTGAAAATGTTGATATTGACTTTACGGGATTATCAGGTTTACAAAAGATTTTCGTATGATAGTTATCTTTATCTTTTTCTATGTCAGCGATATGTTCCTCAACGGCATTCAGTACTTCCCATTCCCATCCACGCTGGCAAATGTTACAACATTTTTTCGTTGTGTTAGTTGCAATAATTGGTAGTCTAGGGTCTTGTATTATTTCTTGAATAAACCATTGATATTCGCTAATTCCATAAAGAAATTGTCTTCCATTAATGTAAAATGGAAACATAACATTATAATGCAAATTCCACTTTGCAAATAACTTTTCCGGTCCCATTTTGCCACCCGGTAATAATTCTTGGATGAACCAAGCATACCAACCATGCAAACCATAGAAATAGTACTTATTGTCTATACTGAATGGAACACTAAGTACATGGTTTGTTTGCCAATTCCCATGGTCGGTTTCGGTACCCATTTTACCACCAGACAAAAGCTCTTGAATAATCCAATATTTGTCACTGACGGAGTAAAAGTATTGTCTGCCGTTTATTGAAAATGGGAATCCTATGGTATAAGAGTGCTTCCACGTTCCATGATCGGTTTCCAAACCTATTTCTTCTTTCGGTAACAATTCCTTAATGAACCAATCGGTATCAGACAGAGTATACACATAATGTTTACCGCCAATATAAAATGGAAATATTAATGTTGGCTTTGATTTCCACACTCCATTGGCTGTTTCGCTACCCATTTTCCCACCTGGTAATATTTCTCGGGTGGACCAATACTTTTCGTCATCAATTCCATACACAAATTGTTTATCATTGATAACAAATGGAAATGTCTGCGTATATTTTCTATTCCAATCCCCATAATCTGTTTCGATTGACATTTTTCCATCTTCTTGCAGATTTTGTATAAACCAAAATCGTCCATCATTTTGGTTAGATAAACCATAGAAATAATGTTGACCTTCAATGGTAAATGGAAAAGAAATTCTATGTTTTGATGTCCAATTTCCATGTTCAATCTCACTTCCCAATTTAATTTTAGCACAATTTATGAAACCAACAAAAATAATGAAATATATAAAAAATTTTAAGTATGCGAGCATTTTAAAAATGTCACGATCTCGTTTAATTGAAACTTGAAGACAAATAAATCTCTTATCAAGAATTTGCATGATTTTATACCGTCTAAATTTTGTATGTTCAAAATTTGATAATGGGCATTACAGCACCGCATATCATGTCCATATCCGGATTACGCTAAAAAACACAAACAAATTAATTTTTACCGACTTCCAAAAAGGAGAATGTATTCAATTCGTCTGTATTTTTTTTTTTTTTTTTTGTATGTTTGGTACCGCATAACTTTGGACAGAGTCATTCAATTTTGATAATTCTTTTTGTATTGGATAGCTAGTGGCTGCAGTGTGGTCCCATTTCAATTTCGTTCAGTTAAATCCATAGGAACTATTAAAAAACCATAAAACCCCGTTTTGAATCATGGAAGTCAGTTTTTTCTTTTTGATAAAAATGATTATTTTGAACATTTTGTTATTTGGATTTTCTCTTTTACAGTTGGATATAAGGGTAATTCTCTTAAATTTAAATCCACTAAATTTAATTAAGAGTTTTTTTTTTAAATGGTCCTCAAACTCAGAATTAAAAAAAATGGTATTAAAAAAAATTTAAATGACTTTTTTCAAAACTAATTATCAGTTGAATTCCGAAGCAGAAAAGGTAATATGTATCACATTTTTGAAGAAAAAAAAAAAATAAAAAATTACTTCCATTTCAATGAGTTTTTTTTGATAAAAACTGAAGTTATTTATTGATTTTCTCAAAGACTTTGGCAAATAAGAATTTTAAACTTTTGCTATTTAATTTTCTACTATAAGGGCTATTGAATGAATAAAAAATAACTTTATATTTAAATGTGGAACTTAAAAAAAAAATAAGTTAATTTTTTTCCAAAATTTCTATTAAAAAAAGTTCTTCGAAAATGAAATACTTTTTAATTTTTTTCATAAACCGTAATACATATTGAAATTTCCTTTTATTATTCAAATCATAATAAATGTGGCCAAAAAAATTTGAAATTAAATGCATTTTATATTACGAAAAAGTTTTAAAAACGACATGTTAAAATTTTGTCAATTTTTTTTTTTTAAATCTGAGTTCAATTACTATTACGTTTAAGCGTTTATTTTTACTTAAAACTTGATGAAAAGTTTGGCTGGGTGAATATCGATTTAGGAGTTAAGTACGTAAATACTTGTTAACTCTTTACAGAGAGTTATCTGCCTCTAAAGAAATTTTTCATTGCAATAAATCCCATTTATTACTCTTTTTCCTAATTATAAAAAGTTACCATTTTTCATGGAATGACCCTTGTACAAACTAAAGCTGTAATAAATTCTTGATTGGTTGTAAAAAAATCTTTCGAATCAAACGTAGTTTGGTAAAGATACAGCCGCAGTAAAGGGGAAAGAGAGCAAAAATCATAAAAACCGTCATAACTCGAAAACGGGACGTAAACGAGAAAATTACCTTTTAAGTTTTTCGACTTAAAATAACCTCAGGAATCCATGGTTTTCGTTTGGGGCGGTAAAGGCCCCAACCCATAGAATCCGTTCCGTCAATCCATCCGTTGAAGTTGAAGTTTGGGACAGAAAGGGGTGACCCATAGAATACGTCGTACGACGGATTGCTTTTTGACAGCTCACTTCAAATTCCAAGGTGTGTTTTTTATTACAACCGGTCTTAACTGGACAAAAAAACGCAGTCTGGGCTAAGCAATTTACATGTTAAATACAACAACACCTTAGCCCCTTGGGCTTAGTTGTTTAGCCCGGAGATTTCTCTGGGCTTAACTTTTTGAACAGTTTTAAATCTGTGCTACCAAACTAATTTGTTTATAAATTGTTTAAAATACCGACGAAAAACGCACAAAAACCGATAAACCACGCACACCACTAATTTTTAAACAATTATTTACCATTTCCCGCGATGAAACACGAAGAAAATTTGTTATTTTTCAATTTATAATATTTTTAAATGACATTTTATAAATTAAAACAAAAACAAATTTCCTGTTTACTGCGATTGAAATATAAAAATTAAAGGCCGACCTGACAGATTGGTGCCCATTTTTGACAAACAAATTTTGACAACGTTCGGAATATATTACCTTATTATGTGTACTGTGAAGCCCCGAGGCGTTTTTTTTGTCCAGTTAAGACCGGTGGTAATAAAAAACACACCTAATATAAACAAAAGAAACTACAAAAATGGCGGTGCGGCTTTTTTCTTCTGTTTTTTTTTATTTGTTTCATTTAAGTGGTGTAATACTTCAAATAAATTAACAAAATAAATAAATAAATGAATAAAATTATGAAGTGTTTCAAAAACAATACACAAAATTTTTATATTTTTCGTTTCTTGAACTTTTTTTCAATTTTTGTGTTTACATTTTTTTATGAACAAAACAAACTACAAACATGGCGGTGTGCCTTTTTTTGTTTTTTAATTGAAATTATTTCGTTTTAGTGATTAAGTGCTTAAAATATCTAAATATTTGAAGAAAAAATAATAAAAAAAAGTGTTTGGAAAAAATTGTTTTGATATTTTTCGTTTGTTTATTTATTTCTTTTTTTTCTAGAAATTTTTAAGCGCGAATATCAATTGTCAAAAATGTTGAACTTATTCCCCGCTTTTGTTTAAGGCGCTAGTATCGGAAAGAAACAAGTGGAACCAACCTCCCAACTAACATTTCAGCTTAGGTTAAGGTATTAAAAAAGCTACATTTCAGCTTCTTTTAAACTTTAGTAAGGTTGTTGGGCATTGAAAAAGGAGAACGTTATACAAATTTGACCCTCTATAAGGATCTTAAACGAAGCTTTACCGAAGCTCTACTGAAGCTTAGAGATTTGACAGATAGCTTCGGAAGAGCTTGTATAGCTCTTTAATACATGTCTTATGGAAATTAAAAAAAAAAAAAACTACAAAAACAAAAAAGAATTCTTTTTAAACTGGTTTTAAATCATGAATTTTATCTTTTGATCTGATATTATATATAACATTCCATTAGTTTTTAGTATATCTATTAATAATAATTTTAATAGTATATAATTTTTTTACCACATTCAGGAATCGAACTTCGTATCTGTTTGGTGGTAGTCCACTACTCTACCCATCCTAGCATATTCATTAATGAAATCAAAAACTTAATCAGTTCAAATAGCAAAATAATGTTGAGCCAAATTATTCAATGTCAAAACCAAAAAGTGTCCGAGCTAGATTATTTAATATCAAAACCAAAAATCAAATACAAAACTTGGTAGTTTCTGTAAAGCTTCTATAAGTTCATTAAACAGGCTAATAAGAAAAACAAGCTTTCTTCGTTTAAGTTTCTTTAATAGTATTTAAACAACTTATTATAAGTTGGTAAACAAGTCCGAACTTCTTTAAGCAGTTAAATTCTGAAGCAAGCTCAATACAAGCTGTATAAAAAGTAGAACCTGCGAGATTTCAATTTATAGAAGCTGTTGTGCTAGTTGGGCTGAGCGTGCTTCTAGCAGTCCATATATATTAAGTCAATGTTCTATCGGGATGAATTTCATTGAACCAAGAATTAGTTTCTATTCTGGTCAACAGATGGCTTTTCTTTGTCATTAGGGAGAAAAATAAGAGATAGAGAATGAGTTATCGTTAAAAAACAAATATGAGCGCAAAAGAGATATGAATAATGAATATACAAATTTGCATCACTATTCATCCAGATCGTTTATTTTGTAATCATGATCTATATGGATCATTGTTCATAATAACTCAGCTTTTATTTCATGCATAGGAAAAAACTACAGGTATTATACACTGATCTCTTAATTTTTGGCAGAAAAGTTGCGTTTGAGTTTTTTTGTTTTTGTTATTACAAACATAAAAGTACAGAAATAACAATAAGTCTGTTCAGCGAGGATTTTTCTAGATCAGAACAGGACAGCACAGTTTCGTGAGAAACGTCAGATCAAGTTAGAACAGTCATTTAAACGTCAGTTGTCAAAATAAAAAAAAAAAAACAAATTGTAAATTATATGAATTTTTTGCTTATCGGTTCTCGTTAGTTTTATCTATTTTTTGAGTTTTTACTGCGGAAAATATAATTAAAAATTGTTTTTAGTTAGAAAAACCACGAGCACCCGAGAAATATTCGCACAATTAAATCAAAACAAAAAGAAAAAAATGACAGCTTTGCTTTGACATTTCTCACGAGTCTGTTCTAACCTGATCTGACTCAAAACCAAGAACAGAAAATCCTGTTCTAAACTGTTCTAGTTTTGTCAATGAACAGGAAACTAGAACAGTTCAGCACAGAAAAAATCTCAATGAACAGCAAAAAGCTGTACTTTTCTGCCTAGAACAGTCCAGCACAGCGTCAGTGAACAGACTTAATGTGAAATGGAGGGCCAAGTCACAAAAAGTGAGTTCGGAGATATAACGAGTTAAAGTGAATACGCTGCAATTGAATCTTATGGTGAATATTTTTTTTTTTTGAACAAATGACAATTTGAACCGAAACACTTTTGGATCATACTAATTACAGATTTAAGTAGAGCCAAACTTTGCGCAGATTTTGGCACTAGTTTTGGATTTGGATTTTCGACTTGGTTCGTTTCAGCTGTGAGACCCCCAATTATAAATATAAATATTTTCCGTTGAGAACTTTTGTCAGGACTTTAAGTTAAGATTAATTTATGATTTATCTTTGTTATTTTTATAGTGTTGTTATTTTTTAAATAAACAAAAATTCTTCAATTTGCTTTGTATTTATGTTTATTCTAATTTGGATTTACAGAAAGTTATTTATTAGCTGCGTTCCTTTGGGAACATTTACGATCATATTATTCACTAGTTTAAAAACACATCTGGGTGTATAGAAATGTCAAAAATTAATCCAAATCCGTAACATTCAATACTTAAATCCAATCTTAAACCCAATTTTTTAGATTCAATTTCGTTAAATCCAAATAAATTGAATCTGCTCTCTGACGGTCTGTTTGACTTTATAAATCCAGATGTAAAATTCATTTTCACAGTGTTCAGTTGTTTTGTCAAGTATTTTGAATAGTAAAAATGAAGATAAATGCAAATTATATAAAATGTATTGAGTAATCACATAATTTATTTTAAGTGAATAATATGTATGAACAAAAAATTAAGTCCTTGGATTTATTAAATTTGGATTTAAGCGATTGCATTTTAAAAATTAACATTAATCCAAACTAAATTCAGAGTGAATGATATGGCCGTTATACTGCTTAGTATAAATGTAAGTACCTGGACAGTTAAATGTAACGGCCATATTATTCACTCTGGATTTAGTTTGGATTAAAGTTAATTTTCAATCCAATCCAATAAATCTGAATTTCATTAATCCAAGGATTTAAATTTTTGTTCATATTATTCACTCAAAAAAAATTATGTGATTATTCAATTAAATTTGTATAATTTGCATTTATCTTTATTTTTCCTTCACATAATACTTGACAAAACAACTGAACACTGTGAAATTGAATTTTAAATCTGGATTTATGAAGTTAAACAGACCTCCAGAGAGCAGTTTAAATTTGTTTGGATTTGACGAGTTTGGATTTAAAAAATTGGATTTAAGATTGGATTTAAGTAGTGAATATTATGGAATTGGATTTATTTTTGACATTGTTTGCATCCAGATGTATTTTTTAAACTAGTGAAAAATATGGCCGTAAGTGACAGAAGATTAAAATACTAAAAGTATTCTAGCATATTTAAAGCTATGTAGGAAAAAGATAACAAAATTTTCGTTTAAGTTTTATAGTTGTGCTGGTTTGTATACAAATTTTCGTTTAATTTTACAACTTTTATATGAAAATTTATAAAAAAAAAAAAACAATCTTTAATGAAGTTTTTAAAACTTATTCCACCAAGGATGATTCAAATCTATACATGCTTTTTTTGGGACATTGAGAAAATTATAAGAACGAACAGCACCTTCGCCTCTCCAATTTAACAAATTATCTTGATGGTCGTAAAACCGTATAGATAAAGCAAAGGCAGTTGGCCTTCGCGAATTCGGCAATAGAGCATATTCCGGTAATAGAGACCAACGTAAGTAACCAATTCTTTCTAATAGAAAATCGCGAAGCATCTCAACTACATCATTCCAACCAGGTTGAAGTTCTTCACTTCCAATTACGTTAATCTCACGATTCAACATGGGACTTTGAGGAGCAAAATTTATCGGTAAACTAGAACCACCTAAAGAAGATGCTAACAAACGGCCTGCTTCGTCGTCACTTTCTCTGTCCATTTCTCGCAAATGTTGAATTACCTCTATTGGAATTGTAGTATCTCCTATTGGCTCCATATGATCATAATATATTTCAGCCCTCATAGCTGCTACTAAATTAATATGGTTATTGTTAATATCTTCTGCGAAAACTGAAAATGTTGATATTGACTTTACGGGATTATCAGGTTTAGAAACGGTCTTCGTATGATAGTTATAATTATCGTTCTCTATGTTAGTAATATGTTCCTCAACGGCATTCAGTACTCTGCATCCACGCTGGCAAATGTTGCTATTGCTATTATTATTTTGTGATTTTGGTCTTAAGACAAATGTTTTCTTCGTGTTAGTTGGAATGGGTAGTCTAGGGTCTTGTATTATTTCTTGAATAAACCATTGATATTCGCTAATTCCATAAAGAAATTGTCTTCCATTGATGTAAAATGGAAATATAACATTGTAATCGAATTCCCACGATCCTTTTAACAATTCCGTTCCCATTTTGCCACCGGGTAATAATTCTTGGATGAACCAACGTTTATCAATAACACTATAGAAATATTGCTTCTTGTCTATACTGAATGGAACGCTAAGTTTATGATTTGAATACCAAACCCCTTCGTCGGTCTTGGTACCCATTTTACCACCAGGCAAAAGCTCTGCAATATACCAAGAACCTCCACTGACACGGTAAAAATATTGCCTGCCGTTTATTGAAAATGGGAAAAGTATGGAATATATAAGCATAAATGCTCCATTATCAGTCTCCCAACCTATATCTCCGTTCGGTAACAATTCGTTAATGAGAAATTGGCCATAAGATTGGGTAAATACATATTGTTTACCGCCAATATCAAATGGAAACATTGACATTGGCTTTGATTTCCACATCCCATTGGCTGTTTCTTTACCCATTTTCCCACCTGGTAATATTTC